>NC_037684.1:73831651-73972236 GCF_003255815.1 Theropithecus gelada | reverse complement strand
GTGGGAGCTCCATAGGGAGGGGTGAGAGGAGTGGCTGAAGGAGGAGCGTTGGGAGGGGTGGTAGGAAGTCCATAGGGAGGGGGGTTGGAAAGTCGGGAGGGGGGTTGGAAAGTCGGGAGGGAGGTCGCCTGCCGTCGGCCCCATCTGAAATGGAGGTGGAGTCCTCCTCAGTTGCTGAGGTTGGGGCCAAGGGCCGGGTTTAGGGGTTTAGGCTAACAAGACCTGGGCCATTTAACACTGGGCGCACAGGTCTGGGCGAGAGCGCAAGTCCTAAAAGCCTTGGACATAGATAATTTCTGACCACTTTCCGAGCCTCTGGCAGAAATTAGAGAGCTAAGTAATTAAACATGAGGCCAAAGTATATAAGAAAGTGGCAGTCTTTTATTGCAAATATGCATACACTCTCGGACGAGGTTCTCTGGTCCTCAGGTGTGGGGGGCCAGGGAAGTCACGCCGGCGCTCTCGGGTGATGTTCTCCGGTCCACAAATGCGGGGGCCGAAGAAGTCACGTCATTTTTTCTTTAAAAACTTGAGCCTCTCCTTTGTTTCCAAGAATACTCCCCAAGGCAACCTGAAAGTGTGTCCGGGACTGCATTTCTCAACTTCAGCCCAAATAAACTCTATATTAATTTTGCCTCACCTTCCTTTTAGTTATTAGGCCAGTCTTTCCAAGGGACTTCTTTTTTTTTTTTTTTTTTTTTTTTTTTTTGGGATGGGGTTTCCCTTTTTTCCCCCCGTTTGGGGTACAATGGCATGTTCTCAGCTCCCTGCACCCTCTGCCTCCTGGGTTCAAGTGATTCTCCTCCCTCAGCCTCCCAAGTAGCTGGAACTACAGGCATGTGCCACCATGCCTGGCTAATATTTGTATTTTTAGTAGAGATGGGGTTTCACCATGTTGGTCAGGCTGGTCTCGAACTCCTGACCTCAAGTCATCCACCCACCTCAGCCTCCCAAAGTACTGGGATTACAGGCGTGAGCCATCACGCCTGGCCTCCAAGGGACTTTTTATAGGCTCTGTAAAGTTAACCTCGATTCCTCAAAGTAGTCTGGTCATAATGAAAATATGCCATTTCAGTCAAAGCCTCAGTAAAATAACGAGTGTATCCAATTGTGTCCTGTCACAAAAGAAAACAGATTCTTACTGAACTTATGTAAATAACTATATTGCCATAGATTAAGAATAGTTACAAATAGTTTCCAAATTCTGGAGAAATCAGGTAGAGAGAAAGGTAAATATTTCAGTTTTGCTCATAAAAACATACTTTACCCAATTGCTGTAAGCTAAATACCTAAAAAGAAAAAAAGTTTTTTTAACTCTGGAAAACAAAACATAAAAAGAATCACCAGTGTTTTATTTTTTAAATAGGTTATTTTAAAAAAATATATTTCAGCACTCTATTAGTTCAATCTCATGTAATTTTGTTGTATTTGATGTTGGGATATCAATCCTCATGAGCACATCAGCTTTTTACTAGAGTTTGAGAAGTTTTTGCCTAATCCAATGGTATGATGACCAATGTTATCATAAACCTATATTCAAAAGTCCTTGTCAGGTCCTTACCATTAATGTCCTAGAAGACATTTTGGACTGCAGTTGATTTTTTTTTTTTTTTTCCAGAGTGAGAACAGGAGTGCTTTATGGTCCGAGTGGAGTGTTTGGGAGGAGTGCCTCCCAGCTCCCGCCTGTGGGCTCACCTGAGTGGGGGCCCAGCTGAGGCCACTGTGGGAAACACAGCCCCCACTCCCAGGGGATGCCTCGCACGCTGCCTTCAGTCTCTCGCTAGCCTTGCCTAGCGTGGGCGCTGGGCCGCCCTTTAGGCTGGGTCTGCACACCCGTGTTCAGGGCTCCTGGCCAGAAGCAGAGCCACAGGCATGCTGAGGCCCTGGGTGAGCACGGAGGGCAAGCAGGTGCTGGGGCAGTGCGCACCCCGCAGCAAAGCAGCCCCTGCCCAGCCTCTGTAAACAGACCCTCATGGATTCCTCCTGGGCCTCAGTCACATCCCTGAGAAACACTGGGGACTGGCGGCTCTGCCCTGAGAGGGCCAGGGTGTCCACCGAGTCTGGCCGAAGCCAGCTGTCCCCTCCTTCCCTGCAGAGCAGGCTCACGCCAGGCCTGGAGGCCCAGCACCGGACTGCAGTTGATTACAAACTGCTTTCTGGCCGGGCGCGGTGGCTCAAGCCTATAATCCCAGCACTTTGGGAGGCCGAGACGGGCGGATCACGAGGTCAGGAGATCGAAACCATCCTGGCTGACACGGTGAAACCCCGTCTCTACTAAAAAAATACAAAAAACTAGCCGGGCGAGGTGGCGGGCGCCTGTAGTCCCAGCTACTCGGGAGGCTGAGGCAGGAGAATGGCGTGAACCTGGGAGGCGGAGCTTGCAGTGAGCTGAGATCCGGCCACTGCACTCCAGCCTGGGCGACAGAGCCAGACTCCGTCTCAAAAAAAAAAAACAAAACTGCTTTCTGAGAAGAATCAAAGTAAAGCAATAGCTTTCTGTGAGTGGCAAAATACTTAGAATAGCCATGATTAAAGATATACTTGACAAGGAAATTTGGTTATTTCTGAGGCATACAACAAAATAATCATATTTATGACTGACAAAACGTATCAAGATAGAATTTTAAGAATCTCATGCAATTTTGGAACATGATTAATTACACATTTATAAAAATATAACTCAAAGAAAGTTAAAAATGCTTTCTGTGTGATTTTTACATACTAAGCCTAATATGTCTTAGACTTCCAGAGTTTCTTTTTTTTTTTCTTTTGGGGCTGTATGTGATGGCTCACACCTGTAATCCCAGCACTTTGGGAGGCCATGGTAGGTGGATCCCTTGAGCCCAGGAGTTGAAGACCAGCCTGGGCAACATGGCAAAACTCTGCGTCTACTGAAAATACAAAAAGTAGCGAGGTGTGGTGGCGTACCCCTGTAGTCCCTGTGACGGGAACTGAGGGGAAATGATCAGTTGAGCCTAGGAGGCAGAGGTTGCAGTGAACCATGATCATGCCACTACACTCCAGCCGAAGCAAGAGAGTAAGACCCTATCTCAAAAAAAAAAAATAAGAAGAAGACTGGGCGAGGTGGCTCATGCCTGTCATCCCAGCACTTCGGGAGGCCAAGGCAGTGGATCACTTGAGGTCAGGAGTTCAAGACCAGCCTGGCCAAAATGGTGAAACCCCGTCTCTATTAAAAATACAAAAATTACCCGATGTGGTGGTGGGCACCTGTAATCCCAGTTACTCGGGAGGCTGAGGCAGGAGAATTGTTTGAACCAGGCAGTGGAGGTTGCAGTGAGCTGGGATGGCGCCACTGTACTCCAGCCAGGCAATAGAGTGGGAACAAGTCTCAGAAAGAAAAAAAGAAAATAAAAGAAATTTGATTTTGGAAAGTTTGTCATATAACAAAGGCTCAAAACACTTGATACTAAAATAATAATGGTTTAAAGCATTTGATCAAAATAGGATTGCAGGTCACTGTAAAATTATATTCATTTAGCCAAAGTGATAATTAAAAGATTTCAAAAAGTAAAAGCCTTTACTCTGTGATAGAGAGGGGACTCAGTTTCCCAGGTAATGAAAATACCTAATAAAAACAACATGAGGTGAATCTGTCTCTCCCTCTCCCCTTCCCGTTTTTTGCAGTTTGCTCAAAAGGTAAACAAAAATCTTCTACTATCTCTTATTAATACTACACAAAAATCTGTTCAAAAGAAAAAACTAAATGCTACCTTTGTATCCATGTATTATTAATGCTGGAGCTTATTTTAATAAGACCTTATAAACACATTCATTCAGTCTCAGCTTTCATCACAAGTTAAGATTTCCATAAACTGGCCAGACGCAGTGGGTCACAGCTGTAATCCCAGCACTTTGGGAGGCCGAAGTAGACAGATGACCTGAGGTCAGAAGTTCAAGACCAGCCTGGCCAACATTGTGAAACCCTTTCCCTACTAAAAATACAAAAAAAATTAGCCGGGCGTGGTGGTGCATGCCTGTAGTCCCAGCTACTCGGGAGGCTAAGGCACGAGAATGGCTTGAACCCGGGTGGCAGAGGTTGCAGTGAGCTGAGATCGCACCATTGCACTCCAGCCTGAGTGACAGAGCAAGACTCCATCTCGATTAAAAAAATAAAATTAAATGAATAAATAAATATGTGAAAAGCAAACACAGCTGGAAGGCAAAGCATCTAGATCCCCAAAAATCAAGGATTTCTCTCTTTTTTTTTTTTGAGATGGAGTCTCACTCACTCTATCGCCTAGGTTGGAGTACAGTGGCTTGATCTCAGCTCACTGCAACCTATGCCTCCCAAGTTCAAGTGATTCTCCTGCCTCAGCCTGCTGAGTAGCTGGCATTACAGGTGCCTGCCACCATGCCCGGCTAATTTTGTTATCGTTTGTTAAGATGGAGTTTCAGTATGTTGGCCAGGCAGGTCTCAAACTCCTGACCTCAAGTGATCCTCCCAAAATGTTGAGATTACAGGTGTGAGCCACTGCGCCCAGCCAGGGATCTCATTTTAGCATTGAATCCCAGGTCCCCCCAAAGAGGGACGCTCCATAGGACCAAGTCTTTTTTTTTTCTTTGACACAGAGTTTCGCTCTTGTTGTGAAGGCTAGAGTGCAATGGCACGATCTTGGCTCACCTCAACATATGCCTCCTGGGTTCAAGTGATTTTCTTGCTTCATCCTCCCAAGTAGCTGGGATTACAGGCAGGCGCCACCATGCCCAGCCAATTTTGTAACTTTAGTAGAGACTGGGGTTTCTCCATGATGGTCAGGCTGGTCTCGAACTCCCGATCTCAGGTGATCTGCCCACCTCGGCCTCCCAAAGTGCTGAGATTACACGCGTGAGCCACTGCACCCGGCCAGGACCAAGTCTTGTACATGCTTCTACAGTGCACCTTACTGCAAGAGCGACCCAATGCCAATCAGCCCATTCTGTGCTGAGCTCATTCTCATGAGAGTCCTATGCCTTGGTGGTGAGTGTTTCCACAGCCTCCAAGTGTCCACACTGCACCTTTCTTACCTAAACACCCAAAGAAATGAGTAGCCCCTTGCAAACAACTGCAGTCAGCCACCTCCAAAACTGCAGCCCTCACCAGTGACAAGCCAGCTATCTCACACACACACAGGCTGTGTTCTCTCATAGCACAGAGAGAACTGCTACCCCCACAAAGCTGAAGAGATCATGCAATGCAATGCAAGAGGGAGCAGAACTTTAGACTGAGGGGAACCTGCCCGCAACTCTTTGGAGGAATAATTTCTCAAGGAAAACAGAAGACCTTAGAAAGAGGGTGAGTGGAGCCTTTTTCTGTTTTCCTCAAGGGTCTCACTCAGAGTCATTAGAAGTTCCTTCTAGATGCCTTTATGTGGTACTGAAGATGACAAAACAAGGAGAAGCAGGGAGGATTAGAAGTAAATGGGAGAGGCTGGGCACAGTGGCTCATGCCTGTAATCCTAGGACTTTGGGAGGCCGAGGCAGGCATATCACCTGAGGTCAAGAGTTTGAAACCAGCCTGGCCAACATGGTGAAACCCCGTCTCTACTAAAAATACAAAAATTAGCCAGGCGTGCCTGTAACCCCATTTACTTGGGAGGCTGAGGCAGGAGAATCGCTTGAACCTGGGAGGCAGAGGTTGCAGTGAGCTGAGATTGCTCCATTGCACTCCAGCCTGGACAAGAGAGCGAGATGCCATCAAAAAAAAAAAAAAAAAGGAAGTAAATGGGAGAGCAGTTCTCAAGAAAGGAAGCAAATAGAGAGACCAAGCACATAACTCAAAAAGGGGTTTCAAAAAAGAAGAAAAAACAAGACACACACACACATACACACACACACACATACACACACACACATACACACACACACGGAGTTTCAGCTGACTGGAGAAAAAAAATCCCCAAAACAGGATCCAAAAAAGCAGAACGGCCTTTTAAAAAAATATGTATGTAGCTTGAATATCAGCTTTTAATTAAGCTGGCTTCTGACCACAGAGCTCTTTAAGAAAATATTGCAAATCTCTTATTATCAGACTTTATTCAGAACACATAGCTAATATTCCTGGCTTTTGAACTCTTTTACCAAAGGTACCTTCCTCAATAAAAATTGGTTGCTCCCAAAAGTCAAAAGTCACACAAATGTCAAACCAAATGAGACTGATTCCCTGACTGGGAATTGAACATTGAATCCAGGCTACGGTGATTAAAATGTGGAATTTTAACTTTGAAGCTGGAAGATAGAATGCAGTCATTCTAAATCCTACAGGGCATCCAAAGCAGGCAGTTTGAGCATGCAAAGGATTTTAACTTTGTTTTAGGTGAAAAAAAATTTTTTTTTTTTTAGATGAAGTCTCACTCTGTCACCCAGGCTGGAATGCAGTGGCACCATCTTGGCTCACTGCAACCCCCGCCTCCTGGGTCCCAGTGATTCTCATGCCTCAGCCTCCTAAGTAGCTGGAACTACAGGTGTGCACCACCACACCCAGCTAATTTTTGTATTTTTAATAGAGACAGGGTTTCGCAGTGTTGGCCAGGCTGGTCTCGAACTCCTGGCCTCGAGTGATCCACCTGCCTTGGTCTCCCAAATGCTGGGATTACAGGCATGAGCCACCATGCCCGGGTAGGTCAAATTTTTGATTGTTAATTTTCTCAAGAGAATTTCTAAATCCAGTCATGACACCACGATGCTGTCTTTCTTTTAATTTAACTTTCTCATAAATACAAATAAGGATAAGGGATCTCTAAAATCCTTTTTTTTTTAAAATTAGAAATGTTTCTAATTTAAAGGATCCATCTGAGGAAAGAGATCAAACAATGTGAATACTTATACCAAAAAGTACACAAGAGTCGCTACACCCAATACTAGACGCAAATCCTTTTTTCCTGTTAATCAAGATTTCACAGAGGAAAATAGAGACAGTGATTTTTACCTTCTGCTTGACTGGATTCTGCAAAAAGAGAGGCAGGGAGCCTGGCTGGTGAGAATGTCTTATCCTTCCACAGGCTGGTGAGGTCCTGGGTTCCCTGAGCTGTGGCTTCAGAAGAGCAGAGCTTTGGTTTTGTCAGAAAAAGGAAAATCTTAAAAGTGGCCCAAGATGGCTGCAAGTTGGACATATGGGTAATAGAAACTGGGCCTAGGGACTAAAGCTGAACTCTCGCCTGCAAGGCTTGAGTTTGTCAACTACTTCACTGAATTATTGATTATAACCTTGCCTATGCCACGAAGCACAAAGACAGTATAGAATCAATCATCCCCTAAGATGCCTACATGCTCATTAACCTTTTACCCTTGTCAACCTGAAATAATTGAAAGGATCAGCATCCAGTTTTAAAGAGTTTATTCAAGTGAAAAACTGGCAATTGCCATCCAGAAAACACAGACTCCAGTGTTCAAAATTAAAGTTAAGGTCTTGGTCGGGCACGGTGGCTCATGTCTGTAATCCCAGCACTTTGGGAGCCTAAAGCAGGCAGATCATGAGGTCAGGAGATCGAGACCATCGTGGTCAACATGGTGAAACCCCATTTCTACTAAAATACAAAAAATTAGCCAGACGTGGTGGCATACACACCTGTAGTCCCAGCTACTCAGGAGGCTGAGGCAGGGGAATTGCTTGAAACCGGAAGGCAGAGGTTGCAGTGAGCCAAGATTGCACCACTGCCCTGCAGCCTGGGCAACAGAGCGAGACTCCATCTCAAAAAAAAAAAAAAAAAAAAAAAGACAAGTTAAAATCTCACTTATATTGGCAGAAAACAAAAAAATCTAGTAGGATTATAACATTTTCTACACAGGGCTGGTTTATTAGTTACAATTTAATTAGCTGCAGCATGTTTTCACTTCCTTTCCATTGTTAGATGTTAAATACGCAAAAAGCATATTTAACATTCCATTTTAGACAATGTGATCCTCATGAAATCTTTGTGTGAGAGAGGAAAAAGGGAGGTTCATCTATCATGAAGATCAATAGTTGAGAGGGAAGGGGTCTTCCCTGGCATCCTTCATTCATTTACAACATTTTACAGAATAATTTAGGTAAGAAAAAAGACTAATGTATAATCAGGGAAACAAAAGTTACAGCTTCCTAGGTTACAGCTGCCAGTTTATGTGACTCAGATCCCATAATCGCATTCCCTTAAGGCTCAAAATATTTTAAGGTTCTGAAAGCTTAGATTTTGAATTACTTATTTTCACACCCTATATATGTTAACCGTGTGTTTGCTTTATCTTATGTACAACATCGCTCAGCACCAATCAGAATTGTAGGAATGTCACCTTTGCTTCTCCATTTCCATGTAACAGAATGTATAAATACTATCTTGTGTAGCCCACTTGAAAGACATTTTTGGTTTGTTCTGAGTCTGTATTTCCCAGAGAATTAGTCCTCAAACTTCGCTCGGGATAAAACTAACTTTCAATTTCTTTAAGTTATAGTGCCTGTTATGTAACCTTTCTGTCAATAGTATCCTGCTCACAGCACCAAAACTGTATGGGGCAAGGGAACATTCTGCTGAAAAATCAACTCACAATAGGTAAATTAATAGGAGAAATGACATAGAAACTAATACGCACAGAAGGAAAATCGCAGAGTGATTACCCCCACTCTCCCGGGGGGTTCCGAAGCTTATGTACTATCTTGAGGTTACATTAACAATGGGGGCTCAGAGCATGGCCAAAACCAGATTACAGTGTTAGATCAGGTGATGGCGGCAACACACGTTATGGAGGGGAAGAAGAGGAGGCCTGGCTAGCAAAGAGGGTCTTGTTATGTAGATGAAGCCTCACAGGTAGCAACACTCAGAGAGAATAGGTGGTGAATGTTTCTTTTAGACTTTAAAGGTGTCAGACTCTCGGTTAATCTTTCCCAGATCTGGATGAGGGAGGGCCTCAGAGACAGCCTGGCTTCATCAGTGCAGATTTCTCTACAGATGCAAATCTCCCCCACGAAAGGCAGCTTTTTAGTTATTTTTGTATTTCCAACCCTTCTGAATATCTGCCTTGAGCTATGTCGAGGAAGTCTATTTTAGGGTAAAATCATTTGATTTCCTTCAGATGCTTTGATATTGTGATTTATAATAAGAAATATCTGGCCAGGCACGGTGGCTCAAGCCTATAATCCCAGCACTTTGGGAGGCCGAGACGGGCAGATCCCGAGATCAGGAGATTGAGACCATCCTGGCTAACATGGTGAAACCCCGTCTCTACTAAAAAATACAAAAAACTAACCGGGGCGGTGGTGGGCGCCTGTAGTCCCAGCTACTCCGGAGGCTGAGGCAGGAGAATGGCGTAAACCCGGGAGGCGGAGCTTGCAGTGAGCTGAGATCCGGCCACCGCACTCCGGCCTGGGCAACAGAGCGAGACTTTGTCTCAAAAAAAAAAAAAAAAAAGAAATATCTATTTGGTTTTTGTTCCTGGTTCCTGGCACACCAGCTCCTAAACTCTTGGAATGTCTGGAGTGATAAGTGTCTTTTTGTATGCTAGTGAGATGATTAGTGGCTGGGGGTCCCTAGATAGCCTTCGGATGGAGTTGGTTGTCAGGGAAACCAACCGTACAATTGGAGAATCGGCACTTTCAGCCCCACCTGCTAACACTGGAGAGTAGAGAGGGCCTGAAGCTTGAGCTGATTACCAATGACCAGTGATTGATCAATCGTGCCTACATAATGAGCCTCCAGAACATTCCAAAAAGATGGGGTTCAGAGAGCTTCTGAATGGCTGAATAGATGGAGCTGGCTGTAGGGTGGCATGCCTACAGGATGCCACGGGGGTGTGCTGCAGAGAGAACCTGGAAGCTTATCACCCCTTCCCTTCCATACCTTGCCCCATGGATCACTTCTGCCTGGCTATTCATCTGCATCCTTTATAATATTCCTTACTAATACAATAAGCTGGTAAACATAAGTAAATGTTTCCTTGCGTTCTATGAATCTTCCTAACAAATTAGAATGGGGTTGCGGGAACCCCAAGCTGCTCAGTGAGGCGCATAGGTGACAACCTACTACTTGCAATTGGTGTCTGAAAATAGGCCAGTCTTGTGAAAATAGAACTAAGCTCTTAACCTGTGGGATCTGCCACTATGCCCAGGTAGACAGCGTCAGAGTTGAATTGGATGGGAGGACTCTCATTGGGTGTCCACTGCAGAAATGCTTAGTGTGTGAGGACAAGCCCACACACATCTGATGTCAGAAGTGAAGTGTTGTGTTGAGTGGTGTGAGTAGGAAAAGCAGTTTGTTTTTTTCATCTGTCTTATTAAGACCCAAAGTAAGGGTCTTAATAATAAGACCTTTAATGTGCTCTTATAATAAGTGTAGCAGCTCCTGCCATAGCTCGAAGGCATCCAGGCACCCAGAAGAACTGAGAAATATGCTACTGGTCTGTCGTCTAATACCCACTTTTGAATTAAATTCTACTGTGGCAGGCCAGGTCTCACTAACAGCTGAACAGGCAGGCCTCCATGCCAACTGTTTCGGCACTGAGTGGTTAGGTTAAATAATAAAAGCTGAAAGACTCAGTGCCCCTGTACAAAGGCTGGAATGTAACAGAAGCCCACCAAGAGTCTTGCCTAGGTCTTTCCTGGACCTTGAAGCATGACAAGATAACGAAGGAATTCTTAACAGGACCTGTTTAGAATTAAACAAGTTTTAGTTTTTATTTTTTTAAATGGAGTCTCACTGTGTTGCCCAGGCTGGAGTGCAGTGGCACAATCTCAGCTCACCACAACCTCCGCCTCCTGGGTTCAAGCGATTCTCTTGCCTCAGCTTCCTGAGTAGCTGGAACTACAGGCACGTGCCACCATGCCCAGCTAATTTTTGTATTTTTAGCAGAGACTGGGTTTTACTATACTGGCCAGGCTGCTCACAAACTCCTGACCTCAAATGATCCACCCACCTCTGCCTCCCAAAGTGCTGGGCTTACAATAGGCGTGAGCTGCCATGTCTGGCCAAGATTAAACAAGTTGGGTGTTTTTATTTTTGAGACGGAGTTTTGCTCTTGTTACCCAGGCTGGAGTGCAATGGCATGATCTCAGCTCACTGCAACCTCCGCCACCCGAGTTCAAGCGATTCTCCTGCTTCAGCCTCCCAAGTAGCTGGGATTACAGGCACGGGACACCATGTCCGGCTATTTTTTTGTATTTTTAGTAGAGATGGGGTTTCACCATGTTGGCCAGGCTGGTCTTGAACTCCAGACCTCAGGTGATCCACTCGCCTCGGCCTCCCAAAGTGCTGGGATTATAGGTGTGAGCCACCGTGCCCGGCCAGATTAAACAAGTTTTGTTGGGAGTCTGAAGGATCTCCCCAAACCTCCATGTTTTAGCAGGAGACAAGATAAGGGTAATCACGCCTGTCACCTGGACCCATTTAGATTAAGTAAATTTACTGAGGCTCCAGAAGAAGGTCTTCATGACTCAGACTTTAGTTATAGATGAGAAGTTAATCACTTATGTATTTAGATGAATGCACACTTACATGCAGACATATATAACTGAGAAGGTATATAAGCTCTAGAAAACTTTGAAATTTTGAGTTGGTTTGGTGATATTTTCCCAGCCTTTTCCCTGTACCCGGTTACAGAAATAAACTCTCTTCTTTCCCAGTTCATCTGCGTCTTATTATTGGGCCATGAGAGTAAGCAGCCAGACCCTTGGTTTGGTCCAGGAACACTACCAGCAGTGCCTTTCATGGCAAATCACTTGGAAAGGTTTTTCAAAATTTGGAATTCTTGAAGCACAGAGAGAGACTATAGCCAATTTCAGTTGTTCAAAAGGCTCTTCAGGCTGGGCACGGTGGCTCATGCCTGTAATCCCATTACTTTGGGAGGCCGAGGTGGGCGGATCCCTTGAGGTCAGGAGTTTGAGACCACTCTGGCCAACATGGTGAAACCCCATCTCTACTTAAAATACAAAAATTAGCTAGGTGTGGTGGCGGCGCCTGTAGTCCCAGCTATTTAGATGGCTGAGACATGAGAACCGCTTGAACCCAGGAGAAGGAGGTTGCAGTGAGCCGAGATCATGCCACGGCACTTCAACCGGGGCCACAGAGAAAGACTCTGTCTCAAAAACAAAACAACACAAAAAAGCCTCTTCAGGTTCTAAGGATTAAGTCAGAGAATCTGGAATATTGTCATGTAATGCTCCATCAGAGGTTTTTGCCTGCTCCGTAAAAGCTGGTTTTAAGTAAAATTATGGGAGGTCATTGTTTTGGATGAAGCTCCTACACTAGGCCCCAGTGGACCAGACTAAAAATCAAAATAGAGGCACCAGTGCTAAAGTTCCAGGTTACAAAACCAAAACTAACTTGTTATCTGACAGGAGAGAGATTTAACAGCCATTTTCCCAAACAGGCCAGTTTCCATTGTTAAGCAGCATGGTAATGAATTCCCTCTGCTTTAATCCTTACACAAAAGCAGCAGCCTGAAACCACCTGATGTTAACTAGTCAGTTCTTCTCCGTTGTTCTGTCTCCCTGTGCCCGCCTCACCAGAAAAGTAGCTTGGAAACCAGGGATACGCTCTTTGTTCTTTGCTTATGCTTTCTTCATTCCTTCTGTCTATAAAGCCAACGCCTTCTGCTCAGCTCGTGGCAACACTCACTCTGTTTTCTAGAATGGAGGGTTGCACAATTCTAGGCTCATAATAAAGTCAATTGAGGTCTTTAAATTTGTTGTAATTTTGTCTTTTGACCTTGGAGTCCACTGTGAAAAATATCCTACTTGTCTCCAAAATTGTCTCTAAGTTATTTTACCTGTTGTAGGCCATTTCATCTGAAAACTTAGCTAACTCCTAGATTATAGCACTTTTGTGTTCTTCGGTGACAAATGTCCTAAATATTTTACCTCAGTTTGGCAATATTACAATTTGTCTAGTAAGGCCTTAACCCCCTCTGAAGTGAGGAATTCTAACAAAGCCAAAAGTATCAGTTTGGCATTGCTCTTTAGTTTCTTAGGCTATCAGCACATCATCTACATATTGGATTGTAAACCAAAAATAAAATTCTAAGCCCCTTAACCAACTGAATGGACCCCTCTTCTCAGCCAAGGGGATTCCAAAATAAACCTGAAACACTAGTTCAGGCCATGATGGGAACGGGTGGTTCGACCTGCCTCATTATACCTTCTTCCCTTGAAACTCAGGCGCAACTGACCACAATTAATGTTAAAACAAGAGACCTTAACACTAATGAAATAGACTCTTTTTTTCTTTTTTTGAGACAGAGTCTCACTCTGTCCCCCATGCTGGAGTGCGGTGGCACAATTTTGGCTCACTGCAACCTCCATCTGCCTCCCAGATTCAAGCAATTCTCCCACCTCAGCCTCCTGAGTAGCTGGGATTACAGGTACATGCCACCATGCCTGGCTAATTTTTGTATTTAAATAGACCCTTTGTAGCAATAAGATACCAACATGATAGATAGCAGGCCCCCAAAGAAATAGAAATATTTTACCCCAAAATATATTTATTTGACATATTTTGAAATGGCCCTGCAAAGTTGTATCTTGTGGAGAAAATCTGCATTCAGTAGAGAATCCCTTTCCCTTTCCATGTATTTTTCCTGATGCAGGAGAGAATTAACTAAGAGTCTGGCACCTTTCTAAGTCTGATAAAAAAAACATGTACAAGCTATTCTCTCTGAAGTCTGCTACCTGAAGGCATCATCTGCATAATAAGAACCTTGATTTCCCCAACCCCTTATCTTAACCCAGATATTCCCTTCTGTGGATTCCAGGTCTTTAGATAATAACTCTTTCAACCAGTTGCCAATTAGAAAATCTCTGAATCCACCTATGACCTGGAAGCCCCCTCTTGGAGTTGTCTCACCTTTCGGGACTGAACCAATGTATATCTCACATCTATTATTATTATTATTATTATATTTTTGAGACAGAGTCTTGCTCTGTTACCCAGGCTGGAGTGCAGTGGTGTGATCTTGGCTCACCGCAACCTCTGCCTCCTGGGTTCAAGCAATTCTCCTGCCTCAGCCTCCTGAGTAGCTGGGATTACAGGCGCATGCCACCACGCCCAGATAATTTTTGTATTTTTAGTAGAGAAGTGGTTTCACCATGTTGGTCAAGTTGGTCTTGAACTCCTGACCTTTTGATCCACCTGCCTCGGCCTCCCAAAGTGCTGGGATTACAGGCGTGAGCCACCATGCCCAGCCCTCTTACATGTATTGATTGATGTGTTATGTCTCCCTAGAATGTATGAAACCAAGCTGTGTCCCAATCACCTTGGGTACATGTTCTTAGGATCTCCTAGGGCTATGTCACATGTCATTGGTCCTCATGTTTGGCTCAGAATAAATGTCCTCAAATATTTTACAGAGTTTGACTCTTTTCATTGACAGGATAATTATAAATTTCTCTGGTGGGACAAATTTCCCTAATATTTCCTGTAAATTGCTAGAGAAAATAGTAGGAGAGTCCTGAAATCCTTGAGAAATTATGTACTAAGCTAAGTATTGAACTCCTTTGTAGGTAAAAGCAAACAAGAGTTTGGACTCATTAGCCACAGGAACAGGAAGAAAAAGCAGCACTCATTACAGAAAACAGAAACAAAGTCAAAATAGTTGCAGGATTAGGAATTACAAATGTATTTACTTCTCAAAGATCTTGTACAAATCTATACAGTGGTCAACCATCTTTACCAAATTTACTTTCCTTGCTTACTGGAAGTATGGGAGTATGACAAGGTGAGGCTACCTTTTATAGAAGTATCCCTAGTTTTTCTAATTTTTTTTTTTTTTTTTTTTTTTTTTTTTTTTGAGACAGAGTCTCTCTCTGTCGCCCAGGCTGGAGTGCAGTGGCGCCATCTCGGCTCACTGCAAGCTCCGCCTCCCAGGTTCACGCCATTCTCCTGCCTCAGCCTCCCGAGTAGCTGGGACTACAGGCGCCCGTGACCACGTCTGGCTAATTTTTTTTTTTTTTTTTTTTTTGTATTTTTAGTAGAGACGGGTTTCACCGTGTTAGCCAGGATGGTCTCGATCTCCTGACCTCGTGATCCGCTCGCCCTGGCCTCCCAAAGTGCTGGGATTACAGGCGTGAGCCACCGCGCCTGGCATTTCAAATTCTTTTATAGTGGGTTTGATTCTCTCTGAGCTCAGGACAAAGGATATTGTTTCACATATGGCTATCGTGGCATATCCTTTAGGGAAACCATTTTTGTTGGTTTTTTATCTTGAATTAAACCGGCAGTATTATGCCTCAGGGCCCAAAGGGACGCATGGATCTAGGTTAGTTGCGGAGGGCTTTTCAGCATGGTGTGAGACTGCCACTCTCTCTCTCATCCCTTTTTTCTTCCAGAAGGCGCAGAGTAAACAAGTCAGGATCCTTTGCTTCCGTTTTCCAGGGAGCTTGACAAATACTTCATCTAAGTACAGAATATAGTTGTCTTTAAGTTGTGCAGCAGGTCTCTCCCAAGTGGATTTTTTAGGAGAATTAGGAGAAAATAAGAATACGTCGTTCCTCATTCAGAGGGTCTCTCTGTATGGGAGCCACAGAAAAGAAGGAACAGTTAAAAAGAATTCTAATTGCTGTTGGGTGGAGTCTGAAAAGTATTAATTAGGTCAATGTGATTAATAGCACTGCCAAGTCTTAAGTGTGTCCCTTAGATTTTATATCTATTTGGTCATCAATTACTGAGAGAGGAATGTTGAAATCTATTACTATAATTGTGGATTTGTCTGTTTCTCCTTGTAGTTCTATCAGGTTTGCCTCACGTATTTTGAAGTTATGTTATTTAGTTGTATAGACATTTAAGAATGTCATCTTCCTTTTTTTTTTTTTTTTTTTTTTGAGACGGAGTCTTGCTCTGTCGCCCGGGCTGGAGTGCAGTGGCCGGATCTCAGCTCACTGCAAGCTCCACCTCCCGGGTTTAGGCCATTCTCCTGGCTCAGCCTCCCGAGTAGCTGGGACTACAGGCGCCCGCCACCTCGCCCGGCTAGTTTTTTGTATTTTTAGTAGAGACGGGGTTTCACCATGTTAGCCAGGATGGTCTCGATCTCCTGACCTCGTGATCCGCCCGTCGCGGCCTCCCAAAGTGCTGGGATTACAGGCTTGAGCCACCGCGCCCGGCCCGTCATCTTCCTTTTGCATGTAGCATTATGAAATTTTTCTCTTTAACATGTCATAGTCCTTTTGAAGTTTACTTTGATATTAATACGGCTATTCTATGTTTGTTTTATTTAGTGACTTTGTGGTGTATCTTTTTTTCATTTTGTTACTCTTAACTACCTGTCTTTAAATTTAAACTCGGTTTCTTATAGACAGCATATTTTAGATCTTGCTTTTCTTATTCATTCTGATGATATCTGCCTTTGTTCACAGCCTTTAGACCATTTGTATTTAAAGGAATTATGATATGATGTGCAGTGATGTGGTTTTTTCTTTTTTACTTTTTTTTTATCATTATAAAATAGAAAAACCATAATGGTGTGTATTTCTTTATGTTTCCTGTGTTTAAGGTTTATTGAGATTCTTGGATCTGTTGGTTTATAATTTTCACAATTTTGAAAAATTTCAGAACATTATTCTTTACACTTTCTCATTCTAAAATTCCAATGACATGTACATCAGATTACTTGATATTATCACAAAAATCCTTGATTATTTTTTCCATCTGTACTTCATTCTTTCTCTGATCTTTTCTTCTCTGGTCTTTTTTCTTTAATACCTATATGGTTTGGATTTGTGTCCCTGGCCAAATCTCATGTCGAATTGTAATCCCCAATGTTGGAAGAGGGGCCTGGTAGCAGGTGATTGGATCATGGGGGTGGATTTCCCTCTTGCTGTTCTTGTGATAGTGAGTTCTCATGAGATATGGTTGTTTCAAAGTGTGTAGCACCTTCCCGTTCACACTTTTCCTCCTGCTCCAGCCACATAAGATGCACCTGCTTCCCCTATATTTCTGCCATGATTGTAAGTTTCCTGAGGCTTCCCCACCATGCTTCCTGCACAGTCTGTGAAACTGTGAGTCAATTAAACCTCCTTTTTTTATGAATTACACAGTTTCAGGTAGTTCTTTTTAGCAATGTGAGAATGGACAGATACAGAAAATTGGTACTGGGAGTGAAGTATTGCTATAAAGATACCTGAAAATGTGGAAGTGACTTTGGAAATGGGTAACGGGTAGAGGTTAGAACAGTTTGGAGAGCTCAGAAGAAGACAGGAAGATAAAGGAAAGTTTGGAACTTCCTAGAGACTTGTTAACTTGTTGTGACCAAAATGCTGATAGTGATATGGTCAGTGAAGTCCAGGCTGAGGTGGTCTCAGATGGAGATGAAGAACTTATTGGGAACTAAAGCAAGGTCACTGTTGTTATGTGTTAGCAAAGAGGTTGGAGACATTGTGCCCCTGCCCTAGAGATCTGTGGAACTTTGAACTTGAGAGTATTAATATAGGGAATCTGGCAGGAGAAATTTATCAGCTGCAAAACATTCAAGACTTGACCCAGCTACTTCTAGCAGCCTATGCTTATATTTGTGAGCAAATAAATGAGCTGGAACTGGAACTTATCTTTAAGAGGGAAGCAGAGTGTAAAAGTTTGGAAAGTTTGCAGCCCAGCCATGTGGTAGAAAATAAAAACCCATATTCAGGGAAAAATTCAACCCAGCTACAGAAATGTGCATAAGAGGAGCCAGAGTAATAGCCAAGACAATGGGGAAAATGCCTGGAAGGAATTTCAGAGACCTTCGTGACAGTCCCACCCATCACACGCCTGGAGGCCTAGAAGGGAAGAATTTCCTGGGCCAGGCCCAGGGCCCCACTCTCCTACACAACTTAGGGACACTGATCCCTGCATCCCAGCTACTCCAACTCCAGCCATGGCTAAAAGGGACCCAGATACATCTCAGGCCACTGCTCCAGAGGGTGCAAGCCATAAGCCTTAGGAGCTTCCATGTGTTGTTAAGCTGGCGGGTGCACAGAGAGCAAGAGTGGAGACTTGGGAGCCTCTGCCTAGATTTCAGAGAAGATATATGGAAAAGCCTGGATGTCCAGGAAGAAGTCTGCTGCAGGGAAGGAGCCCTGATGGAGGACCTCTACTAGGGCAATATGGAGGGGAAATGTGGGGTTGGAGCTCCCACACAGAGTCCCCACTGGGACACTGCTTAGTGGAGCTGTGAGAAGAGGGCCACTCCCCAGAATGGTAGATTTACCATCAGCTTCCACTGTGCACCTGGAGTGCCGCAGGTACTCAACTCCAGTCCATGAAAGTGGCTGAGGGAGCTGTACCCTGCAGAGCTACAGGGGTAGAGCTGCCCAAGGTCTTGGGAGCCCACGCTTTGCATTGGTGTTCCCTGAATGTGAGACATGGAGTCAAATGAGATTATTTTGGAGCTTTAAGATTTAATGACTGCTCTATTGGGTTTCAGACTTGCATGGGGCCTGTAACCCCTTTGTTTTGGCCAATTTCTCCCATTTGGAATGGGAGGGAGTATTTAGCCAATGTCTGTACCCAACTGTATCTTGGAAGTAACTAACTGGTTTTGATTTTACAGGCTCATAGGCAGAAGAGCTTGTCCTATCTCAGATGGGACTTTGGATTGTGGACTTTTGAGTTAATGCTGGGATGCGTTAAGACTTTGGGGGACTGTTGGGAAGGCATGATTGTATTTTGAAATGTGAGAAGGACATGAGATTTGGGAGGGGCCAGGGGCAGAATAATATGGTTTGCATTTGTGTCCTTGCCCAAATCTCATGTTGAATCATAATCCCCAATGTTGGAGGAGGGGCCTGGGGGGAGTGATTGGGTTATGGGGGCAGACTCCCCCTTGCTGTTCGTATGATAGTGAGTTCTCATGAGATCTGGTTGTTTCAAAGTGTGTGGCACCTCCCCCTTCATGCTCTTCCTTCTGCTCCAGCCATGTAGGACGTGCCTGATTTCACTTCACCTTCTGCCATGATTGTAAGGTTCCTGAGGCCTCCCCAGACATGCTTCCTGTACAGTCTGTGGAACTGTGAGTCAATTAAACCTCTTTTCTTTTTGTTTTTTTTTAAATTTAAGATGGAGTTTTGTTCTTGTCGCCCAGGCTGAAGTGCACTAGAGCGATCTCGGCTCACTGTAGCCTCCACCTCTGGGTTCAAGTGATTCTCCTGCCTCAGCTTCTGGAGTAGCTAGGATTACAGGCATCTGCCATCACACCTGGCTAATTTTTGTATTTTTAGTAGAGATGGCATTTCACCATGTTGGCCAGACTGGTCTCGAACTCCTGACCTCAGGTGATCCACTTACCTCGGCCTCCCAAAGTGTTAGGATTACAGGCATGAGCCACTGCACCTGGCCTAAACCTCTTTTCTTTATAAATTATCCAGTTTTAGGTAGTTCTTTATAGCAATGTGAGAATAAACTAATACAAATACCTACTCTGCTGTTAATTCCATCTAATCTTTCTTTTAAAGGTATCTTCTGTTTATCTCCTCACCTTCTACATTCTTGAGCATGCAGACCATATTTATGATACCTATTTCTATGTCATGTCTATTAATTCCATTATTTATGTCACTTATGAATCTTATTATGTTGATGGGTTTTTCTCCTGATTATGTGTGATATTTTCTTGCTTTTACCATGCCTGTTAATTTAAATTTTTTTTTCAACTTATGGTAAAACAAGTGTAACAAAATTTACCATTTTAACCATTTTTATGTATATAGTTCAATGGCATTAAGTACATTCACATTATTGTGCCACCATCACAATCATTCATCTCCAGAATTTTTTTCATCTTACAAAACTGAAACTCTGTACCCATTAAACAGTAACTCCCCATTCATTCCTCCCCTCAGTCCCTCACAACCACCATTCCACTTTCTCTCAATTAATTCTGTCAATGTTGCTTCATACAATTCGGTGTTCTGCTGTTAGGTGTGTATTTCTCCTTCAGTTTTGAAGGACAGTCTTGCCAGTCATAGTATTCTTGGTTGATAGCTTTTCTTCTCTGAGCATGTTGAACATATCATCCCACCCCCTTCTTGCCTATATAATTTCTGTGGAGATATCGACTTATACTCTAATGGGAGCTCCCTTGTACATCATGAGTCCCTTCCCTTGCTCTTTTGAAGATAATACTTTGATTATAACATGTCTCTCTATATGGGCCTCTTTGAGTTCATCTTAGTAATCATCTTACTAATTTGTTTTGAGATTGTTGAATTTGGATGTCCACTTCCTTTGTCAGATTTGGGAAGTTTTCAACCATTATTTCTTTGAATAAGTTCTCTTTCTTCTCTTTCTGGAATGCCTTTAATGTGTATATTGATCTGCTTGATGATGTCCCATAAATCTCTTAGGCTATCCTCACTTTTCTTCATTTTTTCTTCTTTTTGCTCCCCGACTCAAAAATTCAAATGACCTGTTGTTAGTCTACTGTTTTGTTTGATCAAATCTGCTTTTGAACTTTTTTAGTGAATTTTTCAATTCAATTGTTATATTCTTCAGCTCAAAATTTTCTGCTTCTTTCTTTTTTTATCATTCTCTTTGTTGATTTTCTCATCTTGTTCATGCATTTTTTAAAATTTCATTTAATTATCTGTGTCCTCTTGAAAGTCACTGTGCTTCTTTAAGACAATTGTTTTGAATTATTAATCCGATAATTTATAGATCTCCATTTCTTCGGAGGTGTTTTCTAGAGATTTATTTTGTTCCTATTTTCCTATTTTGTCCTCCATTTCTTCGGAGGTGGTTTCTAGAGATTTATTTTGTTCCTAAAGCAGTCATATTTCCCTGCTTTATTGCATGGCTTGTGACATTTTTTGTTGTTGAGTTGTATGCATTTGAAAAAATAGCCTCCTCTCTCAGTCTTTATGGATTGGGTTTGTACAGGGAATTCTGTTCACCAATCAGCCACACCTAGAGATTCTGGGGGCCTCTGAAATCTTTCTAAGAGGACGCAATTCCTCTGAGCTTTGCCTGTACTTTTCCAATTAGAGAGGTTTGCCAGTTTCTTTTTCAGAAGATCGTAATCTTTGCCTCCCTCTGGTGTCTGACTCTAGAACTGCAGGTTCCCTGGTGCCACAGCAGCAAGCCACTCTCCTTTGTTTTCAGAGGCCCCATGCAAAGTATGCTGGTTCTCTATCAGCTCCCCCAGATCAGATGAGATACTCACCAGTCCTTGGAGCAGCTCTCTAAAAAGATGGAGAGCCAGCCAAACAGCCCACTCTTCTACCTCCCTGCCAAGGGAAGACCTATGAGTTGAGCACCTTCTCCCAGTTACCCTGAGTCATGCCATCCTCTGTGTGCAACGCTTCAGGCCCTCTGGTGCCAGAGTAGGCCACTCCATTCTCCCTTGCTTTCAGCATCCTCCAGGCATCCAAACTATTCTGGTTCCATTAGTGCCCTGGGTCAAGTAAGACAGAAACTAGTTTTCTGGGCAACCCTCCGAAAAGCTGGAACACTGGGCACTCTTCTCTCCCCTCCCTCTAACCTAAGGGAGAAGCTCTGAGACAAACTGAGCTGTGCTAGCTTGGGAGAGGGACAATTGCAGATAAAGTGAAATGATTTTTCTTACTGATTTCAGTGCGCTGTTCTTGGCTTGGTCTTGCCTTGGGGTACTGCAATTTCCTCACTGGTTTCCAGAGTTCTCATAAAGGTATTTTGGTCTATATATTGTTGTTAAGTCAGTGTCTCTGTGAAGGAAACAAGCGTGGGGGCTTCCTATTCTGCCATCTTGCTGATGTCACCCCAGTTCCTCTATTCTTTACTCCAAAAGATCATATCAGGTCAAAAGATATACCGAACTGGGTGTCAAAAAGGTGTTCAACACAAATAGATGTAATGAAAGGTTGAACGAGTGAGGCAGAGGTCTTTGTTTGGTGTTACTCTAACAGAATACTGGAGACTAGGCAGTTTATGAAGAAAAGAGGTTTATTTGGCTTGTAATTCTAGTGGCTGGAAAGTTCAAGATTGGGCATCCGGTGAGGGTCTCAGGCTGCTTCAGCTCAAGGTGGAAAGTGAAAGGAGAATCGGCATGTGCAAAGAGATCATACATGCTGAAGGAAGAAACAAAGCGGGGAGGAGGTCCCAGGCTGGTTTGTTTGTTTCTTTGTTTGTTTGAGACATGATCTTGATCTGTCACCCAGGCTGGAGTGCAGTGATGCAATCATAGCTCACAGTAACCTTGAACTCCTGGCCTCAAGCTATCCTCTCACCTCAGCCTCTTGAGTAACTAGGCCCATAGGTGCATGCCACCATGCCTGGCTAATTTTTTCTTTTTTTGGTAAAGACAGGGATGTTGCAATGTCTATGTTGCCCAAGCTGGTCTTGAATACCTGGCCTCAAGCAATCCTCCTGTCTTGGCATCCTAAAGTGTTGGAATTAGAGATGGGAACCATCACATTGGCCCAGGCTCCTTTTAACAACCAGCTCTCTTGTGAACTAATGGGAGGACATTAATTCATTCATGAGGGATCCACCCCCATGACTGAAACTCCTCCCACCAGGGCCCATCTCCCAAAATTGCCGCATTGGGGATCTAAATTTCAACACGAGGTTTGAAGGGGACCTTTTCCTGATCTGCTGCTGTAAAACCACAGCAGCTGTGGGGACAAGAGTGACTCTATTTCAGATGCTAATCCACCATGTGACTCCTGACTAACCTCGAGTCTGGGAATGACTCCAAGATGTCTAGTTGATGTATTATTCTTTATGTAGAAATCTCTATTTACTGTAAGTTTTGCCTCTCTTCCAAATCAACCCTTGATGTTGTTGCATACATCATAAGCCATGACACCCACAGCATTCTTTCAGCTGTCTACACATTCCTTCCGGAGCACATAGACTTTCCTCCCAAGACATAAGCCCTGGTCTCAGGGGTTGCAGTACGCAGATCTGCCTGTCTTGTGGCCATGGAAGACTACCCTTTTGTCTGTAAGTTTCCTAATAAATCACCCTTTACTGAGAAACTGGGTTTGTCTGCCTTGTTCTTTGGTTTCTTATCTTCTTCTGTGTTTGTGGGTCACTTTGCATTTACAGTGCTTTTAGGAAAGAACAACAGACCAAAGATTACACCTCCTTGAACTAGTGAGTAAACTAAAGATCAGGAAGGCTATTGGATATACCCAGTGTCAAAGTCCTGAATAACAAAGCAGCAATCAGAGAGCCAGAAAATCTGTAAGCAAGAGATGAATCTGTAGTGGATTGAGCAGTGTTCCTCCAGGTTCTGTCTACCAGGATCCTCAGAATGTGACTTCATTTGCAAATGAAACATCTTTGCAGGTGTAACTAAGCTAAGGATCTCTAATGATGTCATACTGGACTTAAGGTGGGCCGTAAGTCCCCTGACTGGTGTCCTTGTGAAAGAAAGAAGGAGATTTGAGACAGAGACACAGAGGGAGATGCCTTGTGAAGATGGAGGCAGAGATTGGAGAGATGTGTCTGCATGACAAGGTACGCCAAATATTGCTGGCACCCGCCAGAAACTAGGAGAGAGGCACAGAACAGACCCTCCCTCACAGCTTCTAGAAAAAATACCCCCACTGCCACCTTGATCTGGGATTGCAGGCCTCCAGAATTGTGAGAGAATAAGCTTCTGTTTATTTTAAGCCACACAGTTTGTGGGGTTTTGTTACAGCAGCCTTAGGAAGCTTCTGTTGGGTTTAAATTTCAGAGCCATCATTTCTATTCCCAGTCACACCACAGGCCTTGAGAAGGGGATAGAGTCTCAGGCACTCTCACACCATGCTGACTGGAGAGCAAATCTGTAAAGCCATTTTGTAGGGCAATCTGACTATATACATCAAATGTACATTTCATTTTATCAGTAGCAACAATCGTAGTAGCCTCACTCAGATGCAACAATAAACGACCAGGGTCTGCAGGAGTGTTTAAGACACCATATTCTGAACCTAAGACCACTGCCCTTCCTTAGTGGACTTTGATTTCTCTTCCCCTAGTTTTACATTTGGGGGGCCTGTTCTGCAATGTGGTCATTCTGAAATCAAGACCAAATGTTGTTCAGCTGCAACAGAAACAAAACAAAACAAAACTAGGTTCCACCCTGGGCTAACACTCACCCAACTCACCACAAAAGATGGTAGTGAAACTACAGAAGAAAACAGAGGCCAGGCACAGTGGCTCACGCCTGTAATCCCAGCACTTTGGAGGCTGAGGCAGGCGGATCACAACGACAGAGTTTTGAGACTAGCCTGGCCAATATAGTGAAACCCCATCTCTACTAAAAATACAAAAATTAGCCAGGCATAGTGGCAGGCGCAGGAGGCTGAGGCAGGAGAATCGCTCGAACCTGGGAGGCAGAGGTTGCAGTGAGCCAAGATTGCGCCACTGCACGCACCACTGCACTCTAGCCTGGGCCACAGAGTGAGACTCCGTCTCAAAAGAAAAAGAAAAAAGAAAAAGAAAACAGATTTGGCTGGGTGAGATGGCTCATACCCGTAATCCCAGCCCTTTGGGAGGCCGAAGTGGGTGCATCACCTAAGGTCAGGAGTTTGAGACCAGCCTGGCCAACATGGTGAAACCCTATCTCTACTAATAATACAAAAATTAGCCAGGTGTGGTGGTGCAGACCTGTAATCCCAGCTACTCAGGAGGCTGAGGCAGGAGAATTGCTAGAACCCAGGAGTCGGAGGTTGCATTGAGCCAAGATTGCGCCATTGCACTCTAGCCTGGGCGACAGAGCGAAACTCCGTCTCCAGAAAAAAAAAAAAAAAAAAGAAAGAAAGAAAGAAAAAGAAAACAGATCCAACTGGGAGGGAAATAACAGGCAAATTGGCATCAGAAAAATCAGTCCCGTGCTTGTGCGCAGTTACAAATACCTCTGAAAATTGAGGACTTGCCCGTTGCTAGTGGATTGTTTCATCACTGGATTAAACATAAAGGAGGCAAGATAAAAGATGTGGTCTTCTAGGCACTGGCTCCATGGAACACTATCTGGGGCAACTTTCTCTAACACAAATAATGCAAATGCATATTTTTCTATTAACAATTAATTTAAAAATTTCTATCTCCAATAGTGAGAAAAACAAACAAATAAAAACAGAACAATAACAACAACAAAACAATAAATGAACAGACGGAGTGCAATAGTACATGCCTGTAATCCCAACACTTTGGGAGGCTGAGGTGGAAGGATTGCTTGAGCTCAGGAGTATCAAGCCCAACCTGGGCAAGATAATGAGACCCTGTCTCTACTAAAAATAATAATAATTAAAAAATATCCAGGAATGGTGATGCGCACCTCTAGTCCCAGCTACTCGGGAGGCTGAGGCAGGAGGATCACTTATGCCCAGGAAAGCAAAGCTGCCATGAGCTATTATCACAGCACTGCACTCTAGCCTGGGTGACAGAGACTCTGTCTCAAAAAAATAAGTAAACGAACAATTAATGGACAGACGTTTGGAAGACTGAAAGTTTACCTCCCAGAATTCTATAACCCTTTCCAGAGATGTTAAATGTTAGCATTTTTGTTTATATGATTCTGATATCATTCCATTTATTTAACACACCGAAAAATGCACAAATACATAGTTTTAAAAAAAGATTCTACAGTTCTTTGCCTTTAAAAAAAATTTTGAAAATCTTTTTAAGAATGCTTGCCGGGCGCGGTGGCTCAAGCCTGTAATCCCAGCACTTTGGGAGGCCGAGACGGGCGGATCACGAGGTCGGAGATCGAGACCATCCTGGCTAACACGGTGAAACCCCGTCTCTACTAAAAAATACAAAAAAAGACTAGCCGGGCGAGGTGGCGGGCGCCTGTAGTCCCAGCTACTCGGGAGGCTGAGGTAGGAGAATGGCGGGAACTCAGGAGGCGGAGCTTGCAGTGAGCTGAGATCCGGCCACAGCACTCCAGCCTGGGTGACAGAGCGAGACTCCGTCTCAAAAAAAAAAAAAAAAAAAGAATGCTTGACATTCTGTCTTCTTAACATGCAGACATGCACACACAGGGACACGCACACACGCACTGGCTGGGACCAGCCGAAGGGCCACTGTGGTGTGCCTGCAAGCCTAGGGGTGGGCCCAGGTAGCACCATGGCAGATGCAGATCTTGGTGGCAGTAGTAAATACTCAAATGAGCGCTTTGAAGGCCAAAGTGGAGGATTCCATGTGAACAGCGGCTTAAGATGGGTCAGTCGGTCCTGAGACAGGCGAGCACCATTCCAAAGGAGCAGGCATTGGCCTCCATCGCTGTCAGTGATAGAACGGGAGTCGGGTTCGGATTCCCAAATCCAGTGTGGCGGAGATAGGAAACACCACGCTGCCTCCTCCAGTGCCCTATCCTGGAGGGGCCGGCGGGAGCCCAGGGAGAGCTCTCTTTTTCTTGCGAAGTGCAGGGCACACTAGAATAAGTTCACAGTTCCGGAGACTTCTAGTGGCCCTTGAGAATCCGGGGAAGAGGGTGTAAATCTCCACGACCCATATCCCAGCAGGTCTCCCTGGTGAACAGTCTCTGGACCAAGTAGGTAAGGGAAGTCATCGAGCCAATCACTTACTTGGGGATAAAAATTGGCTCTAAGGGCTGGATCAGGTACTCTTGACTGGTGATATGGTTTGGATATCTGTCCCCTCCAAATCACGTGTGGAAATATGATCTCCAGTGCTGAAGGTGGGATCTGGTGCGAGGTTTTTGGGCCATGGGAGTAGATCTCTTATGAGTGGCTTGGTGCCCTTCCTGCAGTGATGAGTGAGTTCTTACTCTATTAGTTCACATGAGAGCTGGTGGTTTAGACAGCCTGCCATTTCTTGCTCCTTCTCTCACATGGGACACAGTGGCTCGCCTTTGCCTTTGGCCATGATTGGAAGCTCCCTGAGGCCTCACCAGAAGCAGGTGCCGGTGCCATGCTTCTTGTAAAGCCTGCAGAACCATGAGCCAAATAACCCTCTTCTATAGAAATTCCCCAGCCTCACATATTTCTTTATAGTGAAGCAATGTGGACTAACACACTAGATAAGGTGATTAACCTTCCCATCCTCACCCAGGATCCCCCAGACCTTAGATGTCTCCAGCCTCCAGCCCCCAAGGAAGGGTGGAGGTAGGGCCCTAGTGGGAGAAAGGGTCCTGCAGTGTCATGGGGTTGCTGGGTTCAGGGACTGTGGCTGTGGACAGGAGCTGGGCCCTTCCCATGGATGCCCCAGCTGCTGTGGGCCTTGTGGCTGCCCAGGGAGCCCCAGTCTCCAGCAAAACCTCAGCCAAGGGAATGTGCTTGGCAGGATCTTGGGGAAAGACCTCAGAGACTGAGCGTGGTCTGGCCTGGTGAGGAGACAGAGGAGTCTGCTACTCCTGTGGTTTTCTCCAGTGACCAATGAGAGCATCCTGACCTCCGGGAACTTTCCCCACCAGCTCTGGGGAGGTCCACGGCTGTCCCAAAGCAGGGCAGGGTGGACAGAACTTCCCCTGGAACAAAAGGGTGAAAGTGCACTTGATTTTCACTTTCCGGATGAACAGGAACGCAGGGCGTCACCATCCTTCTAACTGCTGGGATTTATTCCGGTGACGTCAGACAAGCCATACAGGGATCCAAGTGAAGCGCACATCCCAATTTAATGTAGAAATACACAAACTGAGTTCTGCTCTCTGCCTCTCAGCACGGCCCCTGCTAACCCTGGGACAGCATCCCCAGATTTTCAAAATGCAGGGAACTTGGCTGTTAGCAAACAGCTGTGGTACCCAGACCCTCTGCCAAAGAAGCAACCAGGAACTTTAGAACTGTGCTCTTCAAATGCCTGGCAACCCCTGCACTTTTCTCGGTGAGAGGCGATCAGCCAGGGTCAGAGTGGAAAGGCTGAAGAAGAGCTCCCTGGGAGTGTGGGCCCAGTAATGAGTTTCATCCCCAGACACCTCTCCACAGCCACCTTGCCTGAAATGCCAAGTGAATGTGGGTCCTGAAGACGCTTTTGCTTTTAGTAGGTCTTTACGCGAGGAAATAAAAAATCTCGGGACCACTCAACGCCTTCTGCCAAAGGGAAAGTGAAGCCTGGAGGCTGAGTCACTGGCAACACCCTCTTCCAAATGAATTGCTGTTGCTTCACAACCTTGTGTCAAAGCATTAGGCATTAGCTAGACCCCCACGGAAAGGCCTCAGGCATCTCCAGATGGCAGCCCCCACAAAGCACTCATCAGTAAACTCTTTGCTGGCCTTGAAACTGTCAATCGAGGAAAATAACCCAGGCAAGTCTCAATCATTTTGGGAGGCTTATTTGCCAAAGTTAAGGAGGCACTCCCGGAGACAGGTCTATGCCTTTCTCTGAAGATAATTTTGGTGGCTTCAATATTTAAAGGGGAATGGGGGAACATTGAGAAATACACAATTTTCATGTGACAGCAGGGTAGGGGAAACCAGCCATTTATGCCTTTGTCTGGCTGAGTGAATTTGAATTTTTACATAAGACACCATAGACAATAGGGCAGAGGAAATAGTCAGCTACACATTTGCCTCGGACTGGCAGAAGCATGACGCTGGGCTCTGTCGTATGTCCCGGCACCTGTGAAGATAAGCTATCCATTTACATTGCCATGGTGCACTGCAGCAGAAACATTTTAGGGTAAAGATCTTGTGGCCCATAAGGATCTTTACCCTAAAATGTGAGGGAGGTATGCAGCTTTTCATCTTTGCAGCCATCTTCTTTAGGACCCAAAATGGGAGGCAGGTTTGCATGAGCCGGTTCCCAGCTTGACTTTTCCCCTCTGGCTGAGTGAGTTTGGGAGTCTCAAGATTTATTTCTCCTTTCACACACCTTTCAAGATGTCTGTCTGCCCATAAATAAGGACTTGAGATGTGCAATCCAAGTCCAGCTCCTCAAACTAAAGTCTGTTGCATTCCACACTGACAATGTCCATTACAAACTTATCTTCCGAGGGACAGAACAAAGTCGACATGAGATCAACCACTCCTTCCCCTACCAAGAGACATTGGCATAATTGAGACCTCCTTTACTCCCTTCTTCCTCCAAACACTCACCTTATCTGATGTAAAATGTAGGTTTACCGGGCAGTAACTAAAGTCTCACAGGAATGTAACATTGGCCTTACCGCCTACCCGCCCCTTTTCCTATATGTCTCCCCCACTTTAAGGAAATATATACATACGGAGGCTCCTGAAAACGTCTCCACAAAAAACAGCCACAGGTGCATCTCTGGCTTGAGTTTTTCCTCAGATGTGTCCTCAAACTCTGGCTTACTAAACCTCGAATCGTTGAGACTTGCCTCAGTCACTCATTTAGGGTACCGTTTATAAACATGTGTGATGAGGTCCCCAAGCGCTCCCGCTCTGGCTGGAGTGAGAACCTTCCCTCTCTGCTCACATGATGCTGTCGCTGCCCGATGGGTTCCTCCTGGCCACTGCACGAATGAGACCATGGCACTGCAGTAAAGAAAGAGTTGAACGGATGTGAGGCTGCTCATGCCATGTGGGAGACAGTTATCACTCAAATCAATCTCCTTGGGCTGGGCATGGTAACTCACACCTGTAATCCCAGCACTTTGGAAGGTCAAGGTGGGCGGATCACTTGAGTGCAGGTCAGGAGTTCGAGACCAGCCTGTCCAACATGGTGAAACCCCGTCTCTTTTTTAAAAACACAAACATTACCCGGGCATGGTTGTGGGTGCCTGTAATCCCAGCTACTTGGGAGGCTGAGGCTTGAGAATTGCTTGAACCCAGAAGGCGGAGGTTGCAGTGAGCCAAGATGGTGCCACTGCACTCCAGCCTGGCCGACAGAGAGAGACTCCGTCTCAAAAAATAAAAACAAACAAACAGAAGATCAGTCTCCTTGAAGGCTCATAGGGTAGGGGTTTTTCAAAAGTAGTTTGGAGGGGTCTGTACAGATGTCTGGGGGCTAGGGTACAGGAAGTGCTGATTGATTGGGTCGGAGATGAACTCAGGGATCGAAGCCGTCCTCTTAACACTGAATCACTTCTGGGTGGGGCCACAGGAGCAGCCGGCAGGTCCTGGTGGGTCCAGGTGGAGCCATTGGTGTCAGACATGCAAAAATCCTGAAAAGATATCTCAAAAGGCCCATCTTAGGTTCACAATACTGATGTTATCTGCAGGAGTAAATGGGGGAAATTCCGTATCTTGTGAGCTCTGGAATAATGGTGGCGATTGTTTACGTGTACTCCTTGGCAGAATCCAGGCTCCTCTTCCTCCTAGCCTGGTGGTCACTCACGAGCTTTACAAAGGCAATTGAGTTTTGGGAAAGGGCTATTAAAATTTAAACTAGAAACTAAATGTCTCCCAAAGTTAGCTTGGCCGAAGCCCAGGAATAAATAAAGGCAGCTTGAAGGCTCAAGGCAAGAGCGGGGCTGGCTAGATCAGATCTCCCCGTCTGCCACAATTTTCTCACTGTTACAATTTTTTCTAAGCCAGTTTCAATGTGACTGGAGGCAGGAGAGGGTCCTGGTTCTCGGGAAAACAAAATCAGTCTGTGGAGGGAGATCTATCCTCCCCTGCGGCTACTCAGTGGTGACAATGCTGCACAGTTGACCGTCAGACAACACAGGTTTGAACGGCATGAGTCCACTTACGCGCAGCTCTTTTTCAACTGAATGAGGATGAAAAATACAGTATTCAGGGGATGAAAAGCCCACATATACAGAGAAGGTTGACTTTTCCCTCAAGCAGGTTTGGCAGGACTGACTGTGGAAGTTGAGTATGTGGGGATCTGGTTATATGCCGTTGGTCCTGGAACCAGTCCCCCACATAGATCAAGGGACGACTGTATTTGATATTGTTTAGGAAGCTTCGGAGCGCAGATTGGCCACTGGTTGAAAGAGTTATTATCAAAGTTCTGGAATCAATAGAAAGGAGTGTCTGTGTTACAGTAAGGGGTGGTTGGAGACCAAGGTTTTATGCAGGTGAAGCCTCCAGGTAGCGGGCTTCAGAGAGAATAGAATATAAATGTTTCTTGTCAGACTTGAGAGTCTGTTCTGTCAGTATTAAGGCCTCTGTTGATGTTCATGCTGGTCAGCTGCGCCAGAATTCCAAAAGGGAGGAGGGTATAATGAGGCACGTCTGATTCCCCCTTCTCATCACGGCCTGAACTTGTTTTGCAGGTTAACTTTGAAATGCCCTTGGCTAAGGGGAGGGGTCTGTACAGGTGTTTGGGGGGCTTAGAATTTTATTTTTTGTTTACAACGGTTTTCTGCAGTTCACCATTTACCATTAAATCCTTTTCCTCTGTTCCTAAATTGGCAAGCTGATTTTATCTATTCAAATGCAGAAAATCTTTTTTTTTTGAGATGGAGTCTCACTGTCACCCAGGTTGGAGTGCAGTGGCACAATCTCAGCTCACTGCAACCTCCACCTCCTGGGTTCAAGCGATTCTCCTGCCTCACCTCCCAAGTAGCTGGGATTACAGACACCCACCACCACGCCCAGCTAATTTTTGTATTTTTAGTAGAGATGGGGTTTCACCACGGTGGCCAGGCTGGTCTTGAACTCCTGACCCCAAGTGATCTGCCCACCTCAGCCTCCCAAAGTGCTGGGATTACAGGCGTGAGCCACCGTGCCTGGCTCAAATGCAGAAATTCTGAAGCCTGAAGTCCCTGCACAGTTGAAGCTTGTGATAAAACTTCAGGTTTCCTTAAAGGGCCTTCTTCAACACTCCATCCCTAGGCTGTGTTCAAAACTGCAGGGTACTTGAGAAAACGGTGGCAGCCTGGGGTGAATGCAGTCCCTCTCTTTTCCTAATCCATGAAACACCTCTACATGAAAACCACTTGAAACTTACAGGCTTGGAGGGCGGGACTTTATGTCTTCCTTGGGGGCAGCCAAGACAAAGAGGGATGCTAAGCAGATTATCTCCGTGTTCATCATTCAAACGCAGGAGTGAAGACTTCAGGACTCAGGCCTAGCAGGGGAAGGCTGTGGCTCATGTAACCCCTGCTTGCAGCCTGGCACCCTCCTACTGCAAACCTGCTCCACGGACAGGTTTTCATCATTCATCCCCATGTTCCACAAGGTGTTCCGGAAGTCCTCTGCCCCATTCCACACACCCACCGCAGCAGCCTGGTCAAGTGATTCCAGTGGGTACTCACCACTAAAAAGAGGAAGATGGACAAACATGAGTGAATGCCACAAATGGCACCTCCATATGAAGAACTGGGGCAAAAGAATAGAGGGAGGGGGCTTTTGTTTGGCAAATTGTACCTCTAAGACCCACTCTCAGGGTTGTATTAAAAAATGGAATTGGCTGGGCGCTGTGGCTCACGCCTGTAATCCCAGCACTCTGGGAGACTGAGATGGGCGGATCACGGGCTCAGGAGATCAAGACCATACTGGCTAACACAGTGAAACCCCATCTCTACTAAAAATACAAAAAAATTAGCCAGGCGTTGTGGTGGGCGCCTGTAGTCCCAGCTACTCGGGAGACTGAGGCAGGAGAATGGCGTGAACCTGGGGGGGGGGGTGGGGGGCGGAGCTTGCAGTGAGCCGAGATCGCGCCACTGCACTCCAACCTGGGTGACAGAGCGAGACTCCATCTCAAAAAAAAAAAAAAAAAAAAAGGAATAGGACTTTAAAAAGCTAACACAGAGCACAGGTATTTGAGGACTAAGCTCTGATTTTTTTTCTTATCTTGCCCAAATTCCTATCTAAGGGGTCTGGAGAGTCATGCCTTACAAACCATAAATTCTCATCAGATGGGTTTTATTTAACCCTATATATCGTGACTTACGTTCCAATCTGACTCTGGCATAACATTACATGACAAAACAGAAAATCAAAATATTTTACCCCCAAACAAGTTTATTTGCCATACCTTGAAATGGCCCTGCAAAGCCATCCTTTGTGGGGGGAAAATTTGCATCTATAAAGAATCTCTGTTAACATAGCTAGATCTTTTTCTTTCAGGCCCTCCCAGTTCTGCAGAGATTAGCTGAGAGTCTACCACCTTTTTATTCATTTATTTGTTTGTTTGTTTATTTATTTATTTATTTTTGAGACAGAGTCTTGCTCTGTCGCCCAGGCTGGAGTGCAGTGGCGCGATCTTGGCTCACTGCAAGCTCTGCCTCCCGGGTTCACACCATTCTCCTGCCTCAGCCTCCCAAGTAGCTGGGACTACAGGCGCCCGCCACCACACCGGGCTAATCCGGCTGATTTTTTTGTATTTTTAGTAGAGACGCGGTTTCACCGTGTTAGCTAGGATGGTCTTGATCTCCTGACCTCGTGATCCGCCTGCCTCGGCCTCCCAAAGTGCTGGGATTACCGGCATGAGCCACCGCGCCTGGCTTCTATCACCTTTTTAAAGGTCGGAATGGGAAACATTTGTCATCTGTTGTCTCTAAGGGCAGCCACTATGAGATGTCAAAAGAACCTTGGTCTCCACAATCTTTTATCTTTTTTTTTTTTTTTTTGACAGAGTTTCGCTCTTTTTGCCCAGGCTGGAGTACAGTGGCGTAATCTCGGCTCACCGCAACCTCCACCTCCTGGGTTCAATCGATTCTCCTGCGTCAGCCTCCCGAGAAGCTGGAATTACAGGCATGCGCCACCACGCCCAGCTAATTTTGTATTTTTAATAGAGACAGGAACCCCGTCTCCATGTTGGTCAGGCTGATCTCGAACTCCTGACCTCAGGTGATCTGCCCACCTCGGCCTCCCAAAGTGCTGGGATTACAGGCGTGAGCCACCGCACCCGGCCACAACCTTTTATCTTAACCTAAACATTTCCTTTCTATTAATCCCAGGTCTTTAGACAAACTCAACCAATTGTCAACCAGAAAATGTTTAAATGTACCTATAGCCTGGAACCCCACCCCCCTTCAAATTGTCCCGCCTTTCTGGACCAAGCCAATGTATTTCTCAAATGTATTTGATTGATGTCTCATGCCTCTCTCAAATGTATAAAACCAGGCTACACCCCAGCCACTTTGGACACATGTTCTCAGGGCCTCCTGAGGGCTGTGTCACGGGCCATGGTCACTTGTATTTGGCTCAGAATAAATCTCTTCAAATATTTTACAGAGTTTGACTCTTTTTGTCAACATATTGTTCTGAGCGATTTTATTGTCCCCACATGAAACTCACAGAACCTTTGTGAGCTGGGCTCCCTTGCCTTCCTCTTTGTACATAGATGATGAGAGTGTGGGAATCTAAGACATGCCCTCAGCCCACAAATGATGGCCAGTGACAGGTGGGGGCTCAAATTCAAGTAGACCAGTGCCAAAGAAACTTGATAACCCCTCTTAGGGTGTAGCCATTATGTATTTTGGCTCATTTTCCTTCCTGGTGACTTCAGATCAGTTGTGGAAAGGAAGGAGCTGGATGAGCTTTGGGTGGGTCATTTATGGTGAGGAACACTTATGGAAAAAGCCTGTAAACCTTTGTTGTCACTCTGTCTCTTTTCTGCCATACACAGATTCCTTCAAAGAAATCCTTTAGGGGGCCGGGCGCGGTGGCTCAAGCCTGTAATCCCAGCACTTTGGGAGGCTGAGACGGGCGGATCACGAGGTCAGTAGATCGAGACCATCCTGGCTAATACCGTGAAACTCCGTCTCTACTAAAAAATACAAAAAACCTAGCTGGGCGTGATGGCGGGCGCCTGTAGTCCCAGCTACTCGGGAGGCTGAGGCAGGAGAATGGCGTGAACCCGGGAAGCGGAGCTTGCAGTGAGCTGAGATCCGGCCACTGCACTCCAGCCTGGGCGACAGAGCGAGACTCCGTCTCAAAAAAAAAAAAAAAAATCCCTTAGGGGACATAGAAAGGGTTCAGGTTCTCCAGTAGAGCATACTTTGCAATTCTCTTTAATTATTTATTCACTCTGTGGGGTGATGTTTACTTGTTGTTGTAGCAGCTACCATGAATGAGTTTCAAAACCAAAACTCACAAGATTCCACATGCCTCAGCGAGTAAGAGTCGACCTCTGAGGTATAGAGCCTCTTTTCCTGCATTCTTAGATTTCCTTTCTAATTTGTTTCCTAAGTCAGCTCATATCTGACATTATGAACAATAGGTATTAAAGGGTATTATTTAAGGAAGTGTTCTTCCCATAACCTTAATTTTTAAAAATTTATCTCTTTTTTTGAGACAAGGTCTCACTCTATCACCCAGGCTGGAGTGCAGTGGTGTGAACACTGCAACCTTGACCTCCTGGCCTCAAGGAAACCTCCCACCTCAGCCTCCCAAGTAGCTGGAACTACAGGTGTGTGCTGCCGTGCCTGGCTAATTTTTGTATTTTTTGTAGAGATGGGGTCTCCCCATGTGGCCCAGGCTGGTCTCACACCCCTGGGCTCAAGCGATTTGCCTGTCTCAGCCTCCCAAAGTGCTGGGATTACAAGCGTGAGCCACTGTGCCTGTCTTTATTTTCATTTTTGATGTGACACACCCAGCTGTAATTTCTGAGGGAGACACAAGGCCCTGTAGGATAAGATCATCACTTTCTATTTTTCCTTTAATAAAAGTCACCCTAGCCAGGCGCGGTGGCTCAAGTCTGTAATCCCAGCACTTTGGGAGGCCGAGACGGGCGGATCACGAGGTCAGTAGATCGAGACCATCCTGGCTGACACGGTGAAACCCCGTCTCTACTAAAAAATACAAAAAACTAGCCGGGCGAGGTGGCGGGCGCCTGTAGTCCCAGCTACTCGGGAGGCTGAGGCAGGAGAATGGCGTGAACCCGGGAGGCGGAGCTTGCAGTGAGCCGAGATCTGGCCACTCCACTCCAGCCTGGGCTGCAGAGCGAGACTCCGTCTCAAAAAAAATAAATAAAAAATAAAATAAAATAAAATAAAATAAAATAAAATAAAATAAAATAAAAGTCATCTAAGTAGCTGGGACCACAGGTGCACACCACCATACCCAGATCATATCTATATATAGAGAGAGAGAGAAAGAGAGAGAGAGAAAGAGAGAGACAGATGAAGTTTTGCTATGCTGTCCAGGCTGGTCTCACATGAAACTCTGAACCTGGACGTGGGACTTTTGTGTTAATGCTGGAATGAGTTAAGACTTTGGGACACTTCCATCCTGGCTAACACAGTGAAACCCCGTCTCTACTAAAAATACAAAAAAATTAACCAGGCGTGGTGGTGCACGCCTGTAGTCCCAGCTGTGCAGGAAGCTGAGGCTGGAGAATGGCCTGAACCCGGGAGGCGGAGCTTTCTGTGAGCCAAGATTGTGCCACTGCACTCCAGCCTGGGCGACAGAGCAAGACTCCGTTTCAAAAAAAAAAAAGACTTTGGGAGACTATTGAGGCCAGCCATGGTGGCTCACCCCTGTAATCCCAGCACTTCAGGAGGCCGAGGCAGGCAGATCACTTGAGGCCAGGAGTTCAAAACCAGCCTGACCAACATGGTGAAACTCCGCCTCTACTAAAAATACAAAAATTAGCCAGACACGGTAGCGCATGCCTGTAATCCCAGCTACTCGGATGGCTGAGGCATGAGAATCACTTGAACCCAGGAGGCAGAGTTTGCAGTGAGCCACGATAGCACCACTGCACTCTGGCCTGGGTGACAGAGTGAGGCCCCGTCTCAAAAAAAAAAAAAAAAAAAAAAAAAAGACTTTGGGAGACTATTGGGAAGGCATGATTGTATTTTGCAATGTGAGAAGGACATAAGATTTGGAGGGGCCGAGGCAGAATGATATAGTTTGGATGTTTGTCCCTGCCCAAACCTCATGTTGAGATGTAATCCCCAATGTTGGAGGTGGGGCTTGGTGGGAGGCGCTTGGGTCATGGGGGCAGATTCCTCGATAGTGAGTTCTCCCGAGGTCTGGTTGTTTAAGTTTGCGGCTCTCTCTGCTTCCGCTCTCCCCATGTGACATGCTGCTCCCACTTCCCCTTGCATCATGAGTAAAAGCTCTGAGGCCTCCCCAGAAGCTGGGCAAATGCTGGTGCCATGCTTTTTAATTGGCCATGAGCCAATTAAACCTCTTTTCTTTATATTAGGTTGGTGCAAAAGTAATTGCAGCTTTAGCATTAAAAAAATAGCAGAAACTGCAATTATTTTTGCAGCAATCCAATAAATTGCCCAGCCTCAGGTATTCCTTTATAGCAATGCGAGAATGACCCAACACATCCAGAAAGCCTCAGGATACCTGAGCAACAGGGGAATAGAAGCCAGGGTGTGAGACAGAGCACTGTGTACTGAACACCCGAGTAGAAAGAGAAAACCTCCCTCCGCGGGTATGGTGGCTCATGCCCGTAATCCTGGCACTTTGGGAAGTCAAGGCGGGTGGATCAGCTGAGATTGGTTGAGACCAGCCAATGTTGAGGTTGGTCAACATTGTGAAACCCCGCCTCTAATACAAATACAAATTTTTTTTTTTTTTTTTTTTTTTTTTTTTTTTTTTTTTTTTTTTTTTTGAGACGGAGTCTCGCTCTGTCACCCAGGCTGGAGTGCAGTGGCGTGATCTCGGCTCACTGCAACCTCTGCCTCCTGGATTCATGCCATTTTCGTGCCTCAGCCTCCTGAGTAGCTGGAACTATAGGCGACCGCCACCACGCCTGGCTAATTTTTTTGTTTTTTTTTTTAATAGAGACGGGATTTCACCATGTTAGCCAGGATGGTCTGAATCTCCTGACCTCGTGATCTGCCCGCCTTGGCCTCTCAAAGTGCTGGGATTACAGGCGTGAGCCACCGCGCCCAGTGAAATACAAAAATTAACCGGGCATGGTGGCGCATGCCTGTAATCCCAGCTACTTGGGAGGCCGAGGCAGGAGAATCGCTTGAACCGGGGAGGTGGAGGTTGTGGTGAGCCAAGATTGTGCCATTGCACTCCAGCCTGGGCCACAAGAGCTAAACTCCATCTCAAAAAAAAAAAGAGAGAGAAAACGTCCAAGGAGGAACCTGTAGAAAACTGCAACGTGACACGTGTTCACTGCACGTGGCACAAGCCGGAGAAGAAAATGTAAATAAAGCCTAGGAACAAAAACTAAGAGTCCTAATGAGTAAGTTTGGATTTGCAGGACATGAGAAAGACACGCTTGGCACTCACAGCCTCACTGAGTACATTTTCTCCACCTAAGTGAGTCCACATGTTAATTTACTCGTGGGGGAGCAGCCAGCACAAAGCCTGTCCCTGCCAGTGATATGAACACCCTGGCCAGGCACATGCAGCCAGCAGCGCATCTTCACTGGGGCCATATCCATGGCTCCTGTGCTCTGTGGCTCTGCTCCTGCCTGGGTAAGGACTCTGTCCCCACAAAGACCACCACTGTTGTGCTTTTCTCCCACTCCGGGTAAGTTTTGCCTGTTCTGGAACCTCCTATTCATAGGCTCATACACTATGTTCTCCGTTGGGAACTATGTTCTTTTGGTGCAGCGTGAGGCTGTGTGTGCCAGCGGTGCTTTTATTGCTGAGCAGCTTTCCATTGTGTGCCTGACCACAGATTGCTTTCCATTCTGCTATTGGTGGAATCCTGGGATGTTTCCAGTTTGGGGATACTATGAATGAAGCTGCTATGAACATCCTAATACACGTCTTCTGGTGAAGTCATCATAGCATTTGGAGACCAAGTTTTTGTCATCGTTTATTCAGAGCCTAAAGGACCAGAGGAAAAGCCTGCCCAGGGTCACACAAGGCTGAGAAGCCCAGTAAAGCACTCTCTGACGTCAACAACTCAGGTCCTTTGGTCCTGTGCCTGGCCTGGACGGAGTCAGGCTTGTTCAACTTTCTCACCCCGTCACCTCAGGTTGCCCATATCCCATTTACAACATCAGGATTAGCTTCCAGGCCTCTGCGGGGTGAAGAAGGGGGACTGGTTTTCCTATTTCACTTTTAGCCTGGGCTTAGGCGATGAGCAGGTCAGAAAGGGGCAATGAGGCTGGGTGTGGTGGCTCATGCCTATAATCCCAGCACTTTGGGAAGCCAAGGCAGGCGGATCACCTGAGGTCAGGAGTTCAAGACCAGCCTGGCCAACATGGCAAAATCCCATCTCTACTAAAATACAAAAATTAGCCGGGGATGGTGGTGCACATCTCTAATCCCAGCTACTTGGGAGGCTGAGGCAGAATTGCTTGAACCTGGGAGGCAGAGGTTTGCAGTGAGCTGAGATCGCACCACTGCACTCCAGCCTGGGCGATAGAACGAGACTTCATCTCAAAAAAAAAAAAAGGGAGGCGGGGTGGGCAGGGAGGTCAACAAGATCATGTTTCCCACGTACTGTGTGACCACTGGTGCTCCATGAAAGGGTCACATAGGCAAAGCAGCCCCAGATGCAGAGGAAGCTGAGAAACCAAAGAATAAGGCATACACATCCAGGGTGTCAGCAAACAGTGGTTTATTTGGGGAATTCAACGCAGAAGCATGGTCTTGGGTGACAGCAAGACAGGTGTCCACACTCCCAGACCCAGGGCTTGTACGCCATGGAGAAAGTGTGTATTGCTCTACAGAGACAATGGCAGCAATCCAGAACAGGCAGGAATGCTGTGCGTCACAGCCTAGAATTTGTGTGATAACATCAGGGTTGACACGTTCTCACACGAAGGATAGGAAACTAAGTCCTTTCTCACACTAAGGACAGGAAATTAAGTCCAGGCCCTTTCATGGAACACCAGTGTTCCATGGTATTCCTAATTAAGTAGGAGTCAGGAGGCATTCCTGGGACTGGAGCTAATCAGAGTCAACACGGCAGGTTTGCAGCCCAAATAGTCACTTTGTCTCTGTAGTTGGTGACTCCTTATCCCCGTGTGCAAATGAAGGGGATTAGGGCCACTCTGGGGCTCATTCTGGGCCTAATGGTCTCTGAGGTTAACCATCAGTGATGGGTTAAGTGAAGGGGGGTGTCTTTTCCCTCTGCTTGCTCCAGTCACAGGGTTTTGCCATGTTGGCCAGGCTTGTCTCAAACTCCTGACCTCAGGTGATCCACCTGCCTTGGCCTCTCAAAGTGCTGGGATTACAGGCATAAGCCACTATGCCCAGCCCAAGTAACTAGTTTTCAATGGCAAATGTCTCCAGATCTCTAAGCCTTGCCATATCTGTATAAAAAGCAACTCCCAGGTACATTTAGGCTTTACTGGGTTTTCTCTGGAAGGAGTGGGCAAGGCAAGGTGAGTAGGCCTAGGGTTGGTTAGTTTGAATAATTTCCGCAGGCTCTGGGGTTTAGGGTGTCTCAAGTTGTCTGTTACCTGGCCCTGGGATGATCTGCGGTACAGAGGAGCTGCAGAGCCAGCCTGTGGACCTCCTGTCAGGGTTTCCTGTAGGCACTGCTCACCTCTCCTCCACCTTCCCAGAGCTTCACTGCCAATGAGCAGAAAGTCCAAAGAATTGGGAAAGTATCTGCAGAGACCCATCTTAAACTATGTACAGGCTTCCAGAAAACAGTCATTTGACTGGAGACCAAGTTAGGCTGTGGGTTGGAGAGGGCTGGGAGAAAATGACAGTGACATTTGTTTTTCTACCAAGAGACCCTAGTGCCTCTGTTGGGAGGTGGGGGAGCTTCTACACTGAAGTGGGTTAATCTCTGAACTGCTCCTCTAGGGCTGAGGCACCCCGGCCATGCGTGATGCCCTGAGCAGGAGAGTCTGAGCAGGAGCGGGCACCAGAGCAGAGTGCAGGTCAGAGTTGCTAAAGCCCACACCATGGGTGGCCTGGGGCTCTGGGGATTCCCTGGAGTGGCTGTGGACTGTTGAGCCTGGCAATATATTTTACATCACTTTTTTTTTTTTTTTTTGGAGACGTAGTCTCACTCTGTAGCCCAGGCTGGAGTGCAGTGGCATGATCTTGGCTCACTGCAACCTCCACCTCCTGAGTTCAAGCGATTCTCCAGCCTTGGCCTCCTGAGTAGCTGGGATTACAGGTGTGCGCCACCACACCCAGCTAATTTTTGTACTTTTAGTAGGGATGGGGTTTTACCATGTTGGCCAGGATGGTCTCGAACTCCTGACCTCATGATCCATCCGCCTTGGCCTCCCAAAGTGCTGGGTTTACAGGCGTGAGCCACCGTATCTGGTCTACTTTTTTTTTTTTTTTTTGAGACAGAGTCTCACTCTGTCACCCAGGCTGGAGTGCAGTGGCATGAAATCGGCTCACTGCAACCTCCACTTCCCGAGTATTCTCCAGCCTTAGCCTCGCGAGTAGCTGGAATTATAGGCATGTACCACCACACCTGGCTAATTTTTGTATTTTTTGTAGAGATGAGGTTTCACCGTGTTGGCCAGGATGGTCTTGAACTCAGGTAATCCACCTGCCTTAGCCTCCCAAAGTGCTGGGATTACAGGTGTGAGCCACCGTGCCTGGCTTTTTGTATTTATTTTATTTTATTTTTTTGAGATGGAGTTTTGCTCTTGTTGCCCAGGCTGGAGTACAATGGCACAATCTCGGCTCATTGCAACCTCCGCCTCCCGAGTTCAAGCAATTCTCCTGTCTCAGCCTCCTGAGTAGCTGGGATTACAGGTGCACACCACCACGCCTGGCTAATTTTTGGTATTTTTAGTAGAGACAGGGCTTCACCATGTTGACCAAGTGGTCTTGAACTGCTAACCTTGTGATCTGCCCGCCTCAGCCTCCCAGAGTGTTGAGATTACAGGCATAAGCCACCGCGCCCAGCCCACTTTTTGTATTCTTTTAAAATAGAGAAGTGGGGCCGGCTGCGGTGGCTCACGCCTGTAATCCCAGCACTCTGGGAGGCTGAGGCGGGCGGATCATGAGGTCAGGAGATCCAGACCATCCTGGCTAACATGGTGAAACCCCGTCTCTACTAAAAAATACAAAAAATTAGCCGGGTGTGGTGGCGTGCGCCCGTAGTCCCAGCTACTTGGCAGGCTGAGGCAGGAGAATCACTTGAACCCAGGAGGCTGAGTTTGCGGTGAGCCGAGATCTCACCATTGTACTCCAGCCTGGTGACAGAGCAAGACTCCTCCATCTCAAAAAAAAAAAAAAAAAAAAAAAGAAAAGAAAAGAAAAGAAAATCTGACTCAGGTGTGACCCCAAAAATCATCCATCCAAAATGTCCATTCTACAGATAGGGAACTCGTGACCCAAAGAATAAAGCTTGTCCAAGATCAAACTGAAGCTCAGGATTTGGGAATAGAAACCAAGGGCAAGGATGTAAATGGGATGTCCATCACTTACTTGTTTATTTATTTATTTATTGTGAGATGGAGTCCTGCTCTGCTGCCCAGGCTGGAGTGCAGTGGCTCAATCTCGGCTCACTGCAAGTTCCACCTCCCGGATTCACGCCATTCTCCTGCCTCAGCCTCCCGAGTCACTGGCACTACAGGCATGCTCCACCACACCCAGCTGCTGTTTTTGTATCTTTTGTAGAGACAGGGGTTTCACCATATTGGCCAGGCTGCTCTCGAACTCCTGACCTCAGGTGATCCACCCCCTTGGCCTCCCAAACTGCTGGGATTATAGGCATGAGCCACTGTGCCCAACCTGGGTCACCAATTTCAGGGGCTAGTAAATCAAGCACAGGCTTATTCCCCCCTCGGTGCCTGGAGTGCCCTGTAATGGCTAGTTCAATAACCGCCTCGAACATCTTAAGGTAAGACAAGACATAGTCATGAATATTTAAAGTCCTTCACTGCTCTCCAGGAACCTCCCCTCCCTCATTAGTGTACGTGTTGGGGAAACATACACGTCATTGAAATTTAAGTGCCATGATGATGAACCTTTTTTTTTTTTTTGAGACAGGTTTTGGCTCGGTCTCTCAGGTTGGAGTGCAGTGGTGAGATCATAGCTCACTGCAGCCTTGACCTCCTGGCCTCAAGCCGTCCTCCCACCTCGGCCTCCTGAGTAGATGGGACTACAGGCGCACACCACCATAACTGGCTAATTTTTGTACTTTTTCTAGAGATGGAGTCTCACTATGTTGCTCAGGCTTGTCTCAAACTCCTGGGCTCCAGCCATCTTCTGGCCTTGGCCTCGCAAAGTGATGAAATTATGGATGTAAGCCTGGCGAGGATGAATATTTTGTCTGCTTTGTTCAGGGTAATGGTCTCTGTGCCCATGACAGTGACCACACCCATGCATAATAGACAATGAATAAATACTTGCTGAGTGGCTGAATGAATCAAGTACTCACTCTGCACACAGCCCTATTTCTGGATTTTTGAGGTGCTTCAATCAACAGATATTTACCAGTGGCTTTCTGTGTGCAATATACCATGATGACAGTCATGGAGTCAGAAAAATTTTAAAGCCACTGTTCATGTCCTAATAAGAGTTGCCATCTATTAGCGTAGAAGACAAACCACAAGTCGTAAGTGTAGCGATAATAACATGGCAAAGATGAAAGGGGTGAGCAAAGCCATGGGGGCGAGCCAGGCAGGTGGACGGACTTGCAGCCATGCTCCGGGGCCTCCCGGGGAGATGGCACGCACGTCCAGGTGGGAGAAGAAGTCGGCTTTCAGGACAGGAGGAGGGACAGCATTCCAGGGCTGGGGCCAATGTCTTCCTTATCTTCCATCTCTCAATTCTGCATTCTTCCTTCTCGCTCACCACAGTCGTGGGGACTGAATTCCCGAATTCCTAAGACTTCCCTTTCCCGGGGAACTCGGTCACTGTCCTGCCCACCTCTCCGATGGCTCCTCCTATCCCTGGCCACATCCACCTTTGGATGCTTCTTGCTGTCACACAGTCCCACAGCCAGCCCCACAACTGAGCGCCCACAGTGTTTAGAATCCTGCAGCCGCTGGCCCCAGGCTTTGACTCCACGGGCTAAGGCCTTTAAGGACATCAGCAGGACTGAGCCAAAGGAGCTCCGCCCACCCAGCCAGAGAACACTGATGCAGGGAGATGGAAACAGGATTTAGTTACAGAGACCTTGTTTACACAAAGATATTCTAAGAGAACTCATAGATGGGAGGGAGTTGAGTCTTGGCTGCTGAAGCAGGCGAAAAGAGAAGTAAACTGATCTCCATGGACCATGGAGAGGTTCTGGGCAGATGGCACTGTGGGAAGAAGACAGGAGCAATGGCTGGATGGAAGGCAGGTGTGCTTTGAGTGTGACAGACAGCGGAAGACTGGGTTCAGCAGGACCCTAGGGGTTCCAGGTCATGTCACAGGTTTCTTAAGATATAATTCAGGCTGGGTGCGGTGGCTCAGGCCTGTAATCCCAGCACTTTGGGAGGCCGAGGTGGGCAGATCACTTGAGGTCGGGAGTTTGAGACCAGCCTGACCAACATGGAGAAACCCTGTCTCTACTGAAAATACAAAAATTAGCCGGGGGTGATGGTGGGTGCCTATAATCCTAGCTACTTGGGAGGCTGAGGCAGAAGAATCGCTTGAACCTGAGGGGCGGAAGTTGCAGTGAGCAGAGATCGCGCCATTACACCTCAGCCTGGGCAAAAGAACGAAACTCCGTCTCACATACGCGCACACACAGACACACAGACACACACACACACATAAATGGAGTGATACACATGGTCCTCTGTGACTGCCTTCTTTCCTTTGCATGTGCTTCCAAAGTTCATCCATGTTGGAGCGTGGATCAGTACCTCATTCCTTTTCACGACTGGCGAATACTCTAGTGTAAGATAAACCACATTTGGCTGATGGACATTTGGGTTCTTTCACCTTTGGCTACCACGAACATACCATGAATGTTTGTGTACGAGTTTTTGTGCGCGTATGTTTTCATTTTTCTTGGATATAATCTAAGCGGAATTACTGGGTCAAATGGTGATACTGGTTAGCTTGGGAACTGCCAGACTATCTCCCAAAGGGGCTACAACGCTTTACATTCCCACCAACAGCATTGAAGGGTTTCATTTATCAACACGTCTCCAACTTCTTGCCAACACTTGTTATGACTTGTCTTTTTTTTACTATGCCCATCCTAGTGGGTGTCAAGTGGCATCTCAGTGTGGTTTGGATTTGCACTTCCATGATGACAATCGATACTGAGCATCTTTTCATGTGCGTTGGGTAGTTTGTGTGTGTGTGTGTGTGTGTATATATATATATATATAGTTTTTTCTTTTTTCCAGGATGGAGTTTTGCTCTTGTTGCCCAGGCTGGGGAGCAGTGGCACAATCGTTGCTCACTACAACCTCCTCCTGGGTTCAACCGATTCCCCTGCCTCAGCCTCCCGAGTAGCTGAGATTACAGGCATCCACCACCAGGCCCGGCTAATATTTTGTATTTTTAGTAGAGATGGGGGTTTCACCATGTTGGCCAGGCTGGTCTCGAACTCCTGACCTCAGGTGATCCACCCACCTCGGCGTCCCAAAGTGCTGGGATTACAGGCGTGAGCCCCCGTGCCCGGCCAGTTGGTATATCTTCTTGGGGGAAATTTCAGACCTTTTATCTATTTTTAAAATTCAGTTGTCTTTTTATTATTGTATTGTAAGAGTTCTTTATATATTTGATATGTTTGGGTCACAGGGACGGATCCCTCATGAATGGCGCAGTGCCCTCCCCATGGTAATAAGTGAGTTCTCACTCTCTTAGTTCACTTGAGAGCTGGTTGTTAAAAGGAGCTTGGCACCTCCTTGCCTCTCTCCCACTCTCACACTTGCCATGTGATGTGCCTATTCCCTCTTTGCCTTCTGCCGTGATTATAAGCTTCCTGAGGCCTTCTCAGAAGCTGAGCAGATAGGCCGGGCGCGGTGGCTCAAGCCTGTAATCCCAGCACTTTGGGAGGCCGAGACAGGCGGATCACGAGGTCAGGAGATCGAGACCATCCTGGCTAACATGCAAATCCCGTCTCTACTAAAAAAAATACAAAAAACTAGCCGGGCGAGGTGGCGGGCGCCTGTAGTCCCAGCTACTCGGGAGGCTGAGGCAGGAGAATGGCGTAAACCCAGGAGGCGGAGCTTGCAGTGAGCTGAGATCTGGCCACTGCACCCTAGCCTAGGCGACAGAGCCAGATTCTGTCTCAAAAAAAAAAAAAAAAAAAGACGCTGAGCAGATGTAGGTGCCTGCTTGTACAGCCTGCAGAACCGTGAACCAAATAAATGTCTTCGTAAATTACCCAGTCTCAGGTATTTATTTATAGCAGTGCAAAAAGGACTAACACAATATTCTAGATATGAATTCCTTGTCAGGTATATTATTTGCAAATATTTCCACCCATTATGTGGGTTGTCTTTTCATTTTATTGATAGTGTCATTTGAAACACAAAAGTTTTTAATTTTGATGAAGCCAAATGTATCTATTTTTTATTATGTTGTTTGTGCTTTTGACATCACGTCTAAGAACCCAAGCTCACAAAGTCTTAGACCTATGTTTTCTTCTAAAAGAGTTATAGTTTGGGCCCTTACATTTTGGTCTTTGGTCTATTTTGACTTAATTTTGTATATGGCATGAGGTGGGCATACAACTTCATTCTTTTGCATGTGGATATCCAGTTATCCCAGAACCATTTGTTGAAAAGACTATTCTTTTTCCACTGAATGGTCTTTGCAGCCCTGTTGAAAATCAGTTGACCATAGATAGATGAATTTATTTCTGGACTCTCGATTTTATTCCATTGATCTATATGTCTATCCTCATGCCAGTACCACCATCTCTTAGTTACTGTTGCTTTATAGTAAATTTTGAAATCCAGAAGTATGAGTCCTCCAACTTTGTTCTTTTTCAAGATTGTTTTGGCTACGCTGCTGCATCGAGTACCCATACAAATTTTAGAACCAGCTTGTCAGTTTCCACAAAGGATCCAGTCATTATTTTGATAGAATTGCATTGATTCTCTAGATCAATTTCAGAGGTACCAACATCTTAACAATATTCCCACCCACAAACATGGAAAGTTTTATTTAGGTCTGTCTTAATTTCTTTCAATGAAGTTTTGTAGTTTTTAGAGTATAAATTTTATACTTCTCTTATTAAATTTATTCCTATATACTTTACTATTTTGAGGATATTTAAAATGTAATTATTTTCTTAATTTTATTTTTGAATTGTTCATTGCTAGTATATATTTTTTATTTTTAATTTCTTTTTTTACATTTTTTTAAGAGGTGGGATCTTGCTATGTTGCCCAGGCTGGTCTTGAACTGCTGAGCTCAAGCAGTCCTCCTTGGCCTCCCAAAGTGCTGGGATTACAGGCGTGAGCCACCACACCCGGCCCATTGCTAGTAGATAGAAATACAATAGATTTTTGCATAGCAATCTTTTATCCTGCAAACTTGTGGAATTAAAAGGTTTTTGTGGATTCCTTAGGATTTTCTGTGTATCCTGTGGATTCATCTGGAATAGGGATAGTTTTACTTCTTCCTTTCCAATCTAGATGACTTTTATTTCTTGTTTTTGTTTAAAATCTCTACTGCAAGGTTTAAAAGAAGTGATGGTCTTCTAAGTTCCTGATTTAGAACTGGGGTAAGGCATCTGTCTTTCACTATTAAGTGCAATGTTAGCTGTAGGCTTTTCTTAAGATGCCCTTTAGAAAACTCCCACACTATTCCAAGACTGTTGGATGCTGACTTCCCTTTCATAGACTTTATCATGAAAGGGTGTTGGATTTTGTCAAATGCTTTTTCTGTCTATTGGTTTTGTTTAGATTCTATTGATATGGTGTCTTACATTAATTGATTTTGGATTTTTAAACCAGCCCGATATTCCCTGGACAAATCCCACTTAAGCATGTCATACAGCTGTTTTTACATTTTGCTGAATGTGGTTTGCTCTGGATTTTGTTGAGGATTTTCTTCCTCTATATTTAGATTAGACATTGGTCTGTAGTTTGCTTTTCTTGTGATATATTTGATTTGGGTAACAGGGTGATACTGGCCTCATAGAATGAGCTAGGAAATGTTCCCTCTTCTTCTGTCTTTTGGAAGAGTTTGTAAAGAATTGATATTAATTCTTTAAATGTTCAGTAGAATTTTCCTTGGCCGGGCGCGGTGGCTCACACCTGTAATCCCAGCACTTTGGGAGGCCGAGACAGGTGGATCATGAGGTGAGGAGATTGAGACCATCCTGGCTAACACGGTGAAACCCTGTATCTACTAAAAATACAAAAAAAAAAAAAAAAAATTAGCTGGGCGTGGTGGCGGGCACCTGTAGTCCCAGCTACTTGGGAGGCTGAAGCGGGAGAATGGAGTGAACCTGGGAGGCAAAGCTTGCAGTGAGCCGAGATCGCGCCACTGCACTCTACCCTGGGCAACAGAGCAAGACTCCGTCTCAAAAACAAAAGAAAGAAAAGAATTTTCCTGTAAAGCCCTCTAGGACTAGGCTTTCCTTTGTGGGTAGTTTACTAATTCAATCTCTTGTTATAAGTTTATTCATATTTTCTGTTTCTTGTGTCAGTTTTGGTAATTTGTGTGTCTCTAGGAATTTGCCCATTTCATCTCACTTACCTAATTTGTTAGCACTTAAGTGTTCATGGTATTCCTTCATAATCCTTTTTGTTGGTAGTAATGTCCCCATTCATTCTAGTCCTTCATTTCTAATTATAGAATGTGAGAAGAATATGTGTTCTACTGTTGTTGGGTGGAGTGTTCTAAATGTGTCTATTAGTTGGTTCATAATGATGCTCAAGCCTTCTATTTTCTTCTTGCTCTTCTGTCCAATTGTTCTATCTATTAAAAGTGGGTGGGGCCGGGCACAGTGGCTCATGCCTGTAATCCCCGCACCTTGGGAGGCTGAGGTGGGCAGATCACCTGACGTCAGGTGTTCAAGACCAGCCTGGTCAACGTGGAGAAACCCCATCTAAATACAAAATTAGCCGGGTGTGGTGGCGCACACCTGTAATCCCAGCTACTCTGGAGGCTGAGGCAGGAGAATCTCTTGAACCCAGGAGGCGGAGGTTGCAGTGAGCCGAGATATCACCATTGCACTTCAGCCTGGGCAACAAGAATGAAACTCTGTCTCAATAAATATATAAATTAATTAATTAAATGTGGGGTACTGAAGTCTCCAACTATTTTTAACAGCTTTATATTTATCCCTTCGATTCATGTATTTTGGGCCTCTGTTGCTAGGTACATACATTATTTATAATTGTTATTCTTCTGGATGAATTTTGTCAATACAGATGCTCCTCAACTTAAACAATGGGATTACATCCTAAGAAGTTTATTGTAACTTGAAAATATGATAAGTTGAAAATGCATTTAATACACTGAAGCTACTAAACATCAGTTTAGCCTAGCCTATCTTAAACAAGCTCAGAACACTTAACATTAGCCTACAGTTGGACAAAATCATCTAACACAAAGCCTATTTTATAATAAAGTGTTGAATATCTCATGTAATTTATTGACTATTTTACTGAAAGTGAAAAACTGGGCCTCCAATCTGCGGCTCTGGCCAGGCCCACCGCGCCCTGCACCAGGGGTCCTGGCAACCACTAAATATTTTTGTTTAATTTTTTTAAAAATCAAAAGTATGAAGTATGGTTTCTACTGAATGTGTCCTTCTCTCCCACCATCATAAACTCGAAAATCGTATGCCAAATCATTTTAGTCGCGGACCATCTGTACATAATGTTCTAATTTGTCTATGGTAAAGTGAGTTTGTTTGTTTGTTTGGTTTTGGTTTTTTTGAGACAGGGTCTTGCTCTGTCACCCAGGCTAGAGTGCAGTGTGTGACCATAGCTCACTGTAACTGTGAACTCCCGGGCTCAGGCAATCTTCCTGCCTCAGCTCTTTTTTTTTGTGGGGGAGCGAGTTGCGTGGGACAGGATCTTGCTCTGTTGCCCAGGCTGAAGTGCAGTGGTGTAATTTGGGCTCACTGCAACCTCCGCCTCCCAGGTTCAAGCAATTCTTGTGCCTCAGCCTCTCAAGTAGCTGGGATTACAGGCACACGCCACCACTCCCAGCTAATTTTTGTATTTTTGTGGAGATGGGGTTTCACCATATTGGCCAGGGTGGTCTCGAACTCCTGACCTCAAGTGATCCACCTACCTCAGTCTCCAAAGTGCTGGGATTACAAGCGTGAACTACCACGCCCAGCCTATAAAGACTGACTTCTGACATTTTGCTATTTGTTTTCCATATGCCCTACATATCTTTCCTCCTTCAATTAGTTCATTAACTGAGGTTTCTCGTGTCTGATTTTTTCTAGGGTATTTTTTGTAGTTGTATCTACCCACTTAGCACATTTCAAGTCTTTAATATACTATTGTTTTTTTTTTTTTTTTTTTTTTTTTTGAGACGGAGTCTCACTGTGTCTCCCAGGCTGGAGTGCAGTGGCGCGATCTCGGCTCACTGCAAGCTCCGCCCCCCGGGTTCACGCCATTCTCCCGCCTCAGCCTCCCAAGTAGCTGGGACTACAGGCGCCCGCTACCGCGCCCGGCTAGTTTTTTGTATTTTTAGTAGAGACGGGGTTTCACCATGTTAGCCAGGATAGTCTCGATCTCCTGACCTTGTGATCCACCCGCCTCGGCCTCCCAAAGTGCTGGGATTACAGGCTTGAGCCACCGCGCCCGGCCACTATTGTTAACTATATTCACATTGCTGTACATTAGATCCACATCCTCACTAACATGTTATCTTTTGTCTTTTTCACAGTAGCCATTTCGACAGGTGTGAGGTCACAGCTAATTGTGGGTTTGATTTGCATTTCCCTAATGATTGGTGGTGTTAAGTGCCCTTTCGTATATCTATTGGCTGCTGTATGTATGTCTTCTTCTTTTTTTTTCTTTTTGAGATGAAGTCTCACTCTGTTACCCAGGCTGGAGTGCAGTGGTATGATCTCAGGTCATTGCAACCCCCACCTTCTGGGCTCAAGCGATTCTCCTGCTTCAGCCTCCCGTGTAGCTGGGACCACAGGTATGTCCCACCACACTGGCTAATTTTTGTATTTTCAGTAGAGACAGGGTTTCACCATATTGGCCAGGCTGGTCTCCAACTCCTGAGCTCAAGGGATCCATCTGCCTGCCTTGGTCTTCAACAGTGCTGGGATATAGGCATGAGCCACCATGCCTGGCCTGTATGTCTTCTTCTGAGAAGTGTCCATTCAGGTATTTTGCCCATTTAAAAACTGAATTATAGGCGGGCACGATGGCTCACGCCTGTAATCCCAGCACTTTGGGAGGCCAAGGCGGGTGGATCGTCTAAGGTCTGGAGTTCGAGACGAGCCTGGCCAACATGGTGAAACTCTGTCTCTACTTAAAAAATAAAAAGATTAGCCAGGCATGATGGTGGGCACCTGTAATCCCAACTATTCGGGAGGCTGAGGCAGGAGAATCGCTTGAACCTGGAAGGCGGAGGTTGCAGTGAGCCAAGATCATGCCATTGTACTCCAGCCTGGGTGACAGAGCAAGACTCCATCTCAAAAATAAAAAAATAAAAAATTAAAATTGAGTTATTTGGGTTTTTTTATTTGGCTGAGTTGTATGAATTCCTGATACATTTTGGATATTTATTTACCCCTTATCAGATACACGGTTTTCAAATATTTTTTCTCATCCCATAGGTTGCCTTTTCCACTCTTTTGTTTCCTTTGCTATGCAGAAGCTTTTCAGCTTGATGCAATCCACTTGTCTATTTTTGCCTTTTTTCCTGTGCTTTTAGTGTCATATAAAAAAAAATTACTCAGATCAATGTCAAGAATCTTACCCCGTGTTTTCTTCTTCTAATAGTTTTGTAGTCTCTAGTCTTAAGTTTATGTCTTTAATCGATTTTTCGTTGATTTTTGTACATGATGTGAGGTAAAGTTCCAATTTCATTCTTCTGCATGTAGACATCTAGTTTTCCCAACATTGAAGAGATTATCCTTTCCTCACTGTGTTTTCTTGGCATCCTTGTCAAAGATAAGTTGACCATAGATGAGTGGATTTATATCTGGGTTTTCTATTCCATTCTATAGGTCTATATGTCTGTTTCATGCCAGTACCACACTGTTTTGATTAATGTAGCTTTGAGTTTCTGTTGTTGTTTTGTTTTTGAGACAGTGTCTTGGTCTGTCACCCAAAATGCAGAGTTGTGATCATTGTAACCTCCAACTCCTGGGCTCAAGCAGTCCTCCCACCTCAGCCTCCTGGGTAGCTAGGACTGTAGGTGCATGCCACCATGCCCAGTTTAAATTTTTTGCAGAGATGGGATCTTTTTATGTTGCCCAGGCTGGTCATGAACTCTTGTAACATATTTTGAAAACAAGAGTTGTGATGCCTCTAGCTTTTCTTCTTGCTCAACGTTGCTTTGGCTATTTGGGGTCTTTTGTGGTTCCATATGAATTTTAGGATTTTTTTCTATTTCTGTAAAGAATGCCATTGAGGCCAAGTGCAGTGGCTCATGCCTGTAATCCCAGCACTTTGGGAGGCCAAGGTGCATGGATAACCTGAGGTCAGGAGAAACCCCGTCTGGCCAACATGGTGAAACCCTATCTCTACTAAAGATACAAAAAATTAACTGGGTGTGGTGGTGCACACCTGTAATCCCAGCTATTTGGGAGGCTGGGGCAGGAGAATTGCTTGAACCCAGGAGGCAGAGGTTGCAATGAGCCAAGATCGTGCCATTGTGCTCCAGCCTGGGCTACAAGAGTGAAACTTCATCTCAAAAAAATAAAAATAAAAAAATAAAAAATAGGCCGGGCACAGTGGCTCATGCCTATAATCCCAGCACTTTGGGATTATAGGAGGCCAAGCCAGGTGGATCACCTGAGGCCGGGAGTTCGAGACCAGCCTGACCAACATGGAGAAACCCCGTCTCTACTAAAAAAGAAAAATACAAAATTAGCCAAGCGTGGTGGCACATGCCTGTAATCCTAGCTACTCAGGAGGCTGAGGCAGGAGAATCTCTTGAACCCGGGAGGTGGAGGTTTCAGTGAATTGAGATCATGCCATTGCACTCCATCCTGGGTCACAAGAGTGAAACTCTGTCTCGAAAAAAAAAAAAAGAAAAGAAATAAAAGAAAATAAAAAATAAATAAACTTTCCTGTCCTTAACCCACTCTATGTGTATATGTCATTAATCTCAGCGTGAGATGACAAACCCTGTCTCTATTAAAAATACAAAAATTAGCTGGGCGTGGTGGTGCGCGCCTGTAATCCCAGCACTTTGGGAGGCCGAGGTGGGTGGATCACCTGAGGTCAGGAGTTTGAGACCAGCCTGGCCAACATGGTGAAACCCCTTCTCTACTAAAGATACAAAAAATTAGCTGGGCATGGTGGTGCACGCCTGTAATCCCAGCACTTTGGGAGGCCGAGGTGGGTAGATCACCTGAGGTCAGGAGTTTGAGACCAGCCTGGCCAACATGGTGAAACCCCTTCTCTACTAAAGATACAAAAAATTAGCTTGGCGTGGCGACACACGCCTGTAATTCCAGTTACTTGGGAGGCTGGGGCAGGAGAATCACTTGAACTCGGGAGGTAGAGGTTGAAGTGAGCCAAGGTCACACCATTGCACCCCAGCCTGGGCGACAGGGCAAGGCCCTGTCTCAAAAACAAACAAACAAACAAACAAAAAAGCAACTCTTGCATGCAAGCCATCAGGGAGGTCAGGTCTTAAGCATGAGCTGCCTAATTCTCCTTATTCGGCACCCTGTAAATGAATGCCCTCCTTTCCCCCTATGCAAACCTCAGTGTGGATGTTTGGCCTCACTGTGCCAGGCAAGCAGACTCCAATCTGGTCTGGTAACACTATTCTCTATTAGACTTATTTATGTTCTAACCTTTATTATTTTCTTATTTCTGCTAACTTTGATTTTAGTTTATTCTTTTTCTAGTTCCTTTAGATGTAACGTTAATTGGCCGGGCGCGGTGGCTCAAGCCGGTAATCCCAGCACTTTGGGAGGCCGAGACGGGTGGATCACGAGGTCAGGAGATCGAGACCATCCTGGCTGACACGGTGAAACCCCGTCTCTACTAAAAAATACAAAAAAACTAGCCGGGTGAGGTGGCAGGCGCCTGTAGTCCCAGCTACTCGGGAGGCTGAGGCAGGAGAATGGCATGAACCCGGGAGGTGGAGCTTGCAGTGAGCCAAGATCATGCCACTGCACTCCAGCCTGGGCGGCAGAGCGAGACTCTGTCTCAAAAAAAAAAAAAAAAAAAAAAGATGTAACGTTAATTGCTTATTTGAGACCTTTCTTCTTTTTTAGTATAGGCATTTATCACTACAAACTTTCCTCTTAGTATGTTGTGTTATTTTTTTTATGTGTCTTGAGATACTGTAAACCAAAGATGAAATTCTAAGCCCCACAACTGACGGAATGGATCCCTCCTCTCAGCCGAGGGGATTCCAAAGTAAACTTAAGAAACTAGTTGAGTTTCTTAAGTTTCCATGATGGAAAGGGGGTTGGACATGCCTTGGTATGGCCTCCTCCCTTTGGAATTCAGGCACAACTCCCAGCATTAACGTTAAAACAGAGATCTTAAGACTGACAAAACAGTCTTTGTAGTAATAAAAATTTGACACCAAATTCTAACCTGACCCTAGTATAGCATCACATGACAGACAGCAGGCCCCAAAAGAAATTAAAATATTTTACTTCAAAATATATTTCTTTGCCATATTTTGAAATGGCCCTCCAATGCTGTCTCTTGTGGGGAGAATTCTCATTCTGTAAAGAATTGCTTTCCTTTTCCAGGTCCTTCTCTGATCCTGAAGAGATTAGCTGTGAGTCTAGCACCTTTTAAAGGTCTGAATAGGAAACATTTGCCATCTATTGCCTCTAAAGGCAGCCACCTATGAGACTTCATCTACATAGTAAGAACCTTGATCTCTAGGACCTTTTTTTTTTTTTTTTTTTTTTAGATGGAGTCTCACTCTGTTGCCCAGGCTAAAATGCAGTGGCTTGCCCAGGCTGGAATGCAGTGGCTCGATCTCAGCTCACCGCAACCTCCACCTCCTAGGTTCAAGCAATTCTCCTGTCTCAGCCTCTCAAGTAGCTGGACTACAGGCACATGCCACCACACCCAGCTAATTTTTTTGTATTTCTAGTAGAGATGGGGTTTCACCATATTGGTCAGGCTGGTCTCAAACTCCTGACCTCTCAGGTGATCCACCCGCCTCGGCCTCCCAAAGTACTGGGATTATAGGCGTGAGCCACCATGACCAGCCAGTCTCCAGGACCTATCTTTATTTATTTATTTATTTTTGAGATGGAGTCTCCCTCTGTCGCCCAGGCTGGAGTGCAGTGGCCTGATCTCAGCTCACTGCAAGCTCCACCTCCCAGTTTACACCATTCTCCTGCCTCAGCCTCCCGAGTGGCTGGGACCACAGGCGCCCGCCACCTTGCCCAGCTAGTTTTTTGTATTTTTTAGTAGAGATGGGGTTTTACCATGTTAGCCAGGATGGTCTCGATCTCCTGACCTCGTGATCCGGCCGTCTCGGCCTCCCAAAGTGCTGGGATTACAGGCTTGAGCCACCACGCCCGGCCTTCCAGGACCTATCTTAATGTGGACTCTACTGATTCCAGGTCTTTGGATAATAACTCTTTCAACCAATTGCCAATCAGAAAACCTTTTAATCCACCTATGACCTGGAAGTCCCCCATTTTGAGTTGTCCTGCCTTTCTAGACCAAATCGATGTATATCTTACATGTTCTGATTGGTGTCTGTCTGTAAATTCTGTCCCCCTAAAATGCATAAAACCAAGCTGTAACCTAACCAACTTGGATACATGTTCTCAGGACCTCCTGTGAATGATGGAACTGTGTCATGGATCATGGTCCCCACATTTGGCTCAGAATAAATTTCTTCAAATATTTTACAGAGTTTGGGTTTTTCATCAACAATATATTTTTTAAATTTTTATTTATTTTTTAGATGGAATCTCTGTCACTCAGGCTGGAGAGCAGTGGCACCATCTCAGCTCACTGTAACCTAGCCTCCCGGGTTCAAGTAATTCTTCTGCCTCAGCCTCCTGAGGAGCTGGGACTACAGGCATGTGTGACCATGCCCGGCTAATTTTTGTATTTTTAGTAGAGACAAGATTTCACTATGTTAGTCAGGCTGTTCTCAAACTTCTGACCTCCAAATGATCTGTTTGCCTCAGCCTCCCAAAGTGCAGGGATTACAGGCTTGAGCCAGTGCGCCTGGCCTTCAACAATATCTTTAAATTCCCTTTTGATTTATTTGACTCAATGATTGTCCAAGGGTAGGTTGTTTAATTTCCATGTATCCGTGACTTTTCCCATTTTCTTGCTGTTATTGATTTCTAGTTTCATTTCATTGTGGTCAGAAAAGATGCTTGTAATGATTTCAACCTTCTTAAATGTGTTAAGACTTGTTTTGTGATCTGACATGTGACCTATCCTGGAAAGGGTTCCGTGTATGCTTGAGAAGAACGTGTATTCTGCAGTCGGGTGGAGAGTTCTGCGTGTGTCTGTTAGGTACTGGTCTACAGTGTTGTTAGAGCCAGCTTTGTTGTTGATTTTTTGGAGACAGAGTTTCGCTCTTATTGCCCAGGCTGGACTGCAATGGTATGATCTCCGCTCACCGCAACCTCTGCCTCCCGGGTTGAAGTGATTCTCCTGCCTCAGCCTCCCGAGTAGCCGGGATTACAGGCAAGTGCCACCATGCCCGGCTAACTTTGTATTTTTAGTAGAGACAGGGCTTCTCCATGTTGGTCAGGCTGGTCTCGAACTCCCGACCTCAGGTGATCCGCCCGTCTCGGCCTCCCAAAGTGCTGGGATTACAGGCGTGAGCCTCCGCGCCCAGCCTGAGTCAGCTTTTTATAGGTTTTCTGTATGGATGCCCTATGCACTCATGTATGTGGGGTACTGAAGTCCCCTCCTATTATTGTATTATTGTTAATTACTCCCTTCAGACCTGTCAATACTTGTATTATATATTGAAGTACTCTGATATTGAGCTCATATATTTATAATTATTATATATGCCTACTGAATTGACCTTTTATCATCACATGATGACCCCTTGGCTGTCACTCTGCTCTTCCATTTACTGAGATGCTTGCACTCACGTGGTTTTATGCTACCAGCTTGTCTCAAGGGTTTTAGGGCCCACTCATCCCCATTGCACAGTGTGTAGCAAAGGCATCTCCTACCTCTGTCTTGGCCCTCTGAAGAGATGCACTCCAACATTCCTGTGGTGCTGGGATTCCTCTCCCGCATACTCCTGGCTGCTTTGGTAAGTGGTGAAATCTTCGGAGGCCTCTGTGGTGCGACCTCACCTGGTGGGTTTACCAGCCTTACACGGCATCATCCATCTGAGCACGCTCACGTCACTGAAACTTCTCATTCCTTCTCCCACTGTCTCTGGCAATGTGGGCCTTTTTAACCTCACTTAGTTCTAGTGCCAGTGTAATTACATGTTTTGTTTTATTTTTTTGAGACAGAGCCTTGCTCTGTCGCCAGGCTGGAGTGCAGTGGCGTGATCTTGGCTCACTGTAACCTCCGCCTTCTGGGTTCAAGCGATTCTCCTGCCTCAGCCTCCAAAGTAGGTGGGACTACAGGCGTGTACCAGCTAAGTTTCGTATTTTTAGTAGAGACAGGGTTTCACCATGTTGGCCAGGATGGTCTCTATCTCTTGACCTCGTGATCCACCCGCCTCAGACTCCCAAAGTGCTGGGATTACAGGTGTGAGCCACCACGCCCGGCCACAGTGACATGTTTGTACCAACTTCTGGAGTCCTTTTCCGGATGACAAATCTTATATCCCGGGGGAGTGCTTCCAAATTGAGGAAGTCCTCATCTTCCAAATTTGTTTCTCCCTGCCCTTGACTCAGGCCCTCAGATCCAGCCCCATGAGGACTCTCCCCATCCCTGCTGGTCCATGGGGACTAGGTCCTGTAGCTTCTTTGGAGCAAAAGATCATCTCTCCCTTTTCAGACTAGCACATACCCAGCTGGGACACACCGTGACTTAACCCTCGATAGTGGCCTACTGGCCAGATTGTGAGGTGGAGGAAGATCTGAGGCGGGTGATGTGGTTTTGCAGGGGAGTGGCCTCTGCACTGTCTGCAAGCGAGAGAAGAATGCTCCCTAAATAAGGAGGAGGGAGCCAGTTCTGCAGACTCGGAGGATTTGGGAAAATCTGGTGATACAGGATTTGAGGTTGCATCTTGCCCCATCCATGCTTCATGGTCCCCATAATTTTCCAACCAGCTCATGACCTTGGTGTGGCAGGCCTGTTCAGATGGGGAGTTCCTCTTTTTTTTTTTTTTTTTTTGAGACGGAGTTTTGCTCTTGTTGCCCAGGCTGGAGTGCAATGGCATGACCTCGGCTCCTCGCAACCTCCTCCTCCAGGTTCAAGCGATTCTCCTGCCTCAGCTTCCCAAGCAGCTGGGATTACAGGCATGCACCACCACGCCCAGCTAATTTTTTGCGTGTTTTTAGTAGGATAGTGTTTCTCCATGTTGGTCAGACTAGTCTCAAACTCTCGACCTCAGGTGATCCTCCCGCCTCAGCCTCCCAAAGTGCTGGGACTACAGGTGTGAACCACTGTGCCCAGCCGGAGTTCCCCTTCTTTGGGTGCAGTTACTCACAATTAAGACCTGGGCCCGGGCCTCAGCTTTCTCCATCCTTCCGAGGCTTTACATGCTCCAAAGGAAATCCTGCAGCTTTTCTCATTTAGCTTTAAATTGCTGATTAATCAGGCTCTGCTTAGCTGCAGCCACTCCAGTCCCACTCTCCTGACAATGACTGGCTCTCCCACATTCATCATTCACTGGTACATTCCCTTCCACCTCTGCATCCACCAGCTGTGACAGTTTGAACAATGGTACCTCTGCTCTGTGCGGGGGCATGTACCCACTCCATCCACCCCCAGCAAAAGGGTCCTTATCAGCAGCCAGGCAGTGGGTGATCCAGAGCCAGAATCCCATCTTAGCATCTTCTTCCTCAGACCCCTCCTGGCCTAGCGGTCACAGGTTGGGCTCTCCGGAAGCAGTATCTGAGAGGGACGTTAGTGTGCAGGTTTCTTAGGGAGTGCCCTGTGATCGTCACCCACAGAAGAGAAGAGAACGAAGCAGGGTCAGGAAGAGGCAGAAACTGGCTGCCTTCAGTGGAGGCCTCAGCCAACCCATGTGTTTATCCGCACCCTAGAAGGGTGTTGCTGAAGGAAATTAGACTGGTTGGGTGGAGGCACGTTTAGAGAGGCCTGACGGCTGAAGGCTGTCTGCCAATAGCATTCCCAGCAGTGTGGCCAAGAAACGTTTCTTTTCCAAAGGCGGATCTGGATGGTCAATTGCAGTGTCCCCTTTAGAGGGAGTGGAAGAAAAGTGAGACGCATGAGAAGCTGGAAACACCAGCTGCCATCATCACCCTCATCATTGTTCCTGTTGTTGCTTTTAACCTGCTCCTTCTGTTGCTACTGGAAGGGCTGCAGGGGCTTTGGTATCTACACAGGGCTCAGTGACCAAGAGTTCAGAATAAGTAGGGCCCTCTAGATCACTCGGCCTCCTCCAGCAAAGATGTCAATCTGGAGACTGGGAAAGGTGGAATGGTCTGGAGACTATTCTCATAGTTCACAAAGCCAGCTGCACACTAGAATCACCTGGGTATATATTTTTTTTCTTTTCTTTTCTTTTTTTTTTTTTTGAGATAGAGTCTCACTCTGTCGCCCAGGCCGGAGTGCAGCGGCACGATCTAGGCTCACTGCAACCTCTGCCTCCCCGGTTCAAGCAATTCTCATGTCTCAGCCTCCCGAAGAGCTGAGACTACAGCCGCCCACCGCCACGCCCGGCTAATTTTTTTTTTTATTTTTACTAGAGACGAGGTTTCACCATGTTGGCCAGGCTGGTCCCGAACTCCTGACCTCAGGTAATCCACCTGCCTCTACCTCCCAAAGTGCTGGGATTACAGGCGTGAGCCTCCGCGCCTGGCTGGGAAGATTTTTTAAACTATGTCTGGCTCTACCCTCATAAAACTATAAAATTATTTTAATGATCTGGAGTCGTAGTTGGGATATTCCGTTTTATCTTGTTTTTGGAAACTCCCCAAATACTTATAACGTACAGGCTGACAAGAACACCTGATTCAATCAGTTCTCTGGGCCCCGACTTTACAGATGCAGAAACCAAGACCAAGAGAGAAGGAGAGATTTGTCCAAGAACACACGGTAGTTAGTGGGAGGAGCCAAACCAGAGTCCTAAACCTTGACCCATTTTCCCACCATTCAACACCGCTCCTCGGACTGAGCAGGGCCTGGTCCTGCAATGAGCTGCAAACAGTCCGTGGGATGACAACTGTACAACTTTCATATTACATCAGCCCTTACTTTGTAGAGGTCCCAGGGACTTCTCGGTATAAGGTTAGGCTCAAGGAGTTCCTAGTCAGGAAAAGCTCCCCAGCGTGGGCTTGAGTAAAGGCCAGGTTGGAATTCAAAAGTTGGAGGACAGCAGAACTTCCATTCCGACTGATGGGCCAGGAGGGAAGGGGGCTCAGCAGAGGTGCATGGAGACCAGTGTGACAGATGCAGGGAGAGCGGTGGGCCACAGGAAAAGGGAAGTGAGACTGGGAGGGAGAGGCCAGGCAGGGCCATGAAACCCCAGCCACCAAACCCAGGGCTATGAATGGGTTTGAGACTTGGACCAGAGTCAATGGGGACTTGGAAGCTGCTTGAGCCTGGGAGGCACCTCGCCAGGGGAGAGCTTAGAATGTGGCTTCTGGGAGCAGGCATGGTGTTCAGGTGGGCTGAAGGCTGAGACTGAGAGCAAGGAAAAGGCCACAGAGTCGCCCTTGTGTTCTGGGAAGGTGGGGCCCAGGTGCCGCTCCAGCACTTGTCAGAGCTGTCGTCAACATTTATTATATTAGAACCCGGCGTGGTGGTGCGGTGCCGTAGTCCCAGCTACTCAGGAGGTTGAGGCAGGAGGATCACTTGAGCCCAGGAGTTCAAGGCTTCAGTGAGCCGTGATCTGAGATCATGCCTGTGAGTAGCCACTGCACTCCGGTGTGGACGATATAGATAGCAGGACCATATCTCTAAAAAAAATATAGAGAGTTCTGCTCCTCACCCTGCCAGCAGGAATCAGTGGCACAGGCACAGGCTACTAATGTGGGTGTTAACAAGAGTGAGCAGCACCCAACCCCTGCTGGGTGAGGGCTGGGGACAGCAGGTGTGACTGATACACTGGGCAAAGGTGCCTCCCCTCCTGTCTCTGGCCTCTGGGCCTGATGGGCTCCAGCCTAATCCCAGCACTTCCTTTCCGGATGCTTGAAGGGAAAGCTCCACAGCTCTTGGTGTGCTGCAGGCTCTTAGCCCAAATGCTCCCCTCCTGAACCCTCGTTGCTCAACATGGAACAGGGTCTGGCCATCCCATCCAATACGCCACCAGAGAAAGAGATGGATAAAAATGAGCCCAGGGCCAGGCGAGAGGCACAAATGAAGACTGGACAGCAAACGGCACAGGGAGAACAAATCTCAGAATGGATGGATCGAAGGCACCAAATAAGTATGACAACAGACGAAAGCAGAGCAGGGAGCTGGCACCGTGCCACACGGGAAAGTCACTGGCAAAGAACTGCACTGAATCGTTTTCCGTCTCCCAAACTCTCGGTGCCTTTCCCTCTCTGTGTTTGTGTGTGTTCGTCTGCGCCCGTATGTACACTTCTACTCCCGTGAGATTCAAATTAAGCTGGGGAAGAACAATGGGAAAAATTTCTGAATAGGGGCTATCTTGGCCTGTGTTGCTATAAATGAACACCTAAGACTGGATCATTTATAAAGAAAAAATGTCGGCCGGGCGTGGTGGCTCACGCCTGTAATCCCAGCACTTTGGAAGGCCAAGGTGGGTGGATCACCTAAAGTCAGGAGTTCGAGAACAGCCTGGCCAACATGGCAAAACCCCATCTCTACTAAAATACAAAAATTAGCCGGGGACGGTGGTGCACGTCTCTAATCCCTCTTCCTGTATGTTACAGGCTGAATTGTGTCCCCCACTCCCAAATTCATATATTGACATCCAAATCCCCAGTACCTCAGAATGTGACTGTATTTGGAACCAGGGCCATTATATCGGTGGGCCTTAACCCAATATAACTGGTGTCCTTACAAGAAAAACATTATTCTTCCACCCACAGAATTCGCTGTTGGGAAACCAGAATAGTGTCAGAAATAGTGGCAGGAAACATGGACTCGAATAGCGGAAGGGAGGTGTTTTTATTACTTAGTTCTCCCACCCTCAGTGAAAAGAGACAAGTAGGAAAGAATTCTGATTGTCAGTGAACATAGCACTCAAGAAATTGTATACCAGGCGCAGTGGCTCATGCCTGTAATCCCAGCACTTTGGGAGGCCAAGGCGGGCGGATCATGAGGTCAGGAGATTGAGACCATCCTGGCTAACACAGTGAAACCCCGTCTCTACTAAAAATACAAAAAATTAGCCAGATGTGGTGGCGGGCACCTGTAGTCCCAGCTACTCGGGAGGCTGAGGCAGGAGAATGGCATGAACCCGGGAGGCGGAGCTGGCAGTGAGCTGAGATTGCGCCACTGCACTCTAGCCTGGTAGACAGTGAGACTCCATCTCAAAAAAAAAAAAAAGAAAAGAAAAGAAAAGAAAATTTGTTAAGTCTATATAATGATAGTTTAAAGCATGGTGGTATGGTCTGAATGTGTCCAACCCCCAAAGTTCATGTGTTGGAAACTCGGTCCCAATGCAGCAATGCTGGGAGGTTGGGCCTAATGGGAGGTGTTTGGGTCACGCGGGCTCCGCCCTCATGAATAGATTAATGCCATTTTTACAGGAGAAGATTCATTACTGTGGGAGTGAGTTCCTTATAAAAGCACCAGTTCAGCTACCTCTTGCACTATCTCTTTCTCTCTCTCTCTCTCTCTCTCTCTCTCTCTCTCTGTTTCTCACTCTTTCTTTGCCCTTCCACTATGGGACCACCCAGCAAGCAGGCCCTTGCCAGATCCTGGAGCCTTCCAGAACAGTGAGCTAATAAATTTCTGTCCATTATAAATGATAAGACCCTTCTCTGATACCTCAAAATGATGTATGGGTGTGACTAGGAGGGCTTTTAAGAATGTTAAAGAAGGTGATGTCACTGAAAATGGTGTAATAGAGAACTCCAAAACCCATCCTTCCACTAAAGCAACAATTAAACTGGCAAAAAATGTCAGAATTTACTTTTCCTGAATTTTGGGATAATAAAAAGCAACCACCGAGGGACTGCTTAATGAAAAAGAGGCAGCTAAATTTTTAGTAAGAGATATTGTGGCATTTCAATGTAACCCCCAACCACCTCTCAATCCCCAATTCAGAAAGCAGCCATGGAGATGATAGCCCACATTCCTGGTGCAGCTTGCTTGTGCCAGAGAGGCTAATAAGGTCCTTGTTCTCAAAAAGCTGTGGTTGTATTTTTCGACCGGTGTGGCAGCACCCAGAGGGGCTGACTCAGAGGCTTGCCTTTGTTTCATCACCCTCAAAACTTTCAGCATTGGAGCCACCTTCCCAGCGGTGTTTGTCAAAAGTATTTAAAGGCATATGCCAGCTGTAGCCACCTGGAGCAAGGGAAAACAGATGGGGCCAGAAGCAGACACACCAGAGCACCTAGGAGGGAAGAGGCTGGGGAGGGAGAAACATGGAGAAATAAAGGCTTTGAAAAGCTCCTGCACAGCCAGGCACTGTGGCTCACGCTCCCAGCACTTTGGGAGGCCGAGGCGGGCGGACCATGAGGTCAGGTGGGCGGACCATGAGGTCAGGAGATCAAGACCATCCTGGCTCACACGGTGAAACCGCGTCTCTACTAAAAATACAAAAATTAGCTGGGGGTGGTGGCAGGCGCCTGTAGTCCCAGCTACTCGGGAGGCTGAGGCAGGAGAATGGCGTGAACCCGAGAGGTGGAGCTTGCAGTGACAGAGCGAGACTCTGTCTCAAAGGAAAAAGAAAGAAAAAAGAAAATCTCCTGCATATACCAGGAAATCTAGAGAAGCCAGGTGCATGCCCAAGGCTTGACACATGCTCCAAAAAGAACTGAGCAGACATGAAGCTTATTCCTCTGGCTGATCTCTAGACTCTGTGCAAGCAGGGATAAAAATTAAAGCAGAGTTGTATGAGGTCTGGCTAAGCACTGATGGAGCGCCTCAACTCAGAACAAATCTGCAAAGTGTGGAAGAGGTTTTTTTAATTCTTTTCATTTTATTTCTTGGTTTTATGGCTACAGATAATTAAGGATCATTAACATTGACCACTAAGGAAAAGGAACAGAGAATTCAGTGACCACACACACACAACAAAGAATAGTTTACAAAGATAATTTTAAAAGACACTGGGCCGGACGCGGTGGCTCACGCCTGTAATCCCAGCACTTTGGGAGGCCGGGACGGGCAGATCACAAGGTCAGGAGATCGAGACCATCCTGGCTAACACGGTGAAACTCCGTCTCTACTAAAAATACAAAAAATTAGCTGGGCGTGGTAGTGGGCGCCTGTAGTCCCAGCTTCTCGGGAGGCTGAGGCAGGAGAATGGCGTGAGCCCAGGAGGCAGAGCTTGCAGTGAGCCGAGATCGTGCCACTGCACTCTAGCCTGGGTGACAGAGTGAGACTCCTTCTAAAAAAAAAAAAAAAGCCAAAAAGTAGAACCCAAATATTCACCAACTGATGAATGGAAAAATAAAATGTGGCCAGGTGTGGTGGCTCACATGCCTGTAATCCCAGCACTTTGGGAGGCCGAGGCGGGTGGATCACCTGAGGTCAGGAGTTTGTGACCAGCCTGATCAACATGGTGAAACCCTGTCTCTACTAAAAATACAAAATTACAAAATTAGCTGGGTGTGGTGGCACATGCCTATAATCCCAGCTACTTGGGAGACTCAGGCAGAATCTCTTGAATCTGGGAGGCGAAGGTTGCAGTGAGTTGAGAGGCCATGCACTGTATGATTCCATTTACATGAAATACTCAAAACAGGCAATTCCTTCATAAAGACAGAAAGTAGACTAGTGGTTGCCTTGGGCTGTAGACACTGGCAGATGTGATGGTTTATTTGTCACCCTGACTGAGGAACAGAGTGCCCAGATATTTGGTCAAACATTATTCCAGGTGTGTCCGTGAGGGTGTTTTTGGATGAGATTAGCATTTAAATCAGTAGACTGAGTAAAGCCCACTGCAAATGTGGGTGGGCCTCATCCAATCAAATTGCAAATGTGGGTGGGCCTCATCCAATCAAATTGCAAATGTGGGTGGGCCTGATTAGAACAAAGAAAACCCTCCCTTGAGTAAGAGACAATTCTTCTGCCTTTGGACTTAAACTACATTGCTTCTTCCTGGGTCTTGAGCCTACTGGCCTTCAGATGGAAGTTACACCAGTGGCTCTCCTAGCTTTCAGGCCTTTGGACTTAGACTAGAACAAAACCATCAGCTCTTCCGGGTCTCCAGCTTGCTGACTGACCCTGCAGATCTCAGGACTTGCAAGAGCCAATTCAAATACATATATGTCCTATTGGTTTCCTTTCTCTGGAGAATTCTGACTAATTCAGGGGAATTGGGAGGTGACGGTTAAGATTTCATTTTGGGATGATAAAAATATTCTACAATTGACTTTGGTGATGGCTGCATAACTGTGACTATATTAAAAGCCACTGAATTCTATGGCATGTGAGTTCTATCTCAATATAACGTTAGCTATTTTTGTATGGTATATGAATCACATTTCATGATAACATATAGCTACTTTTTTTTTTTTTTTAAGAAAAAAACTGTTTTTAAAGGCATTTGATACAGTCATTGTATATACTTTATTAAAGACCTAGAGGCAGAGGCCCTAGAAGGAGCAGGGGTCGCCAGCCACACGGAGATTCCCAGCCCTCTTCTCCTGCTTGGGTTCGCGTACTCAGGCTCACCCCTACGGGTGGGCCTCTTGGACGCAGCAACCCCCCGAGACAGCACCACGGGTGTGGGACGCTTCCTCCTTTCCAACTGGCCAGGTGCTCTTGGGCAAGTCATTGTCCCTCATCCCAAGTATGTCTCCATAAGGTGTGGGACAGCTCCTGGTTCCACAGAGGACCGAGCATGGGGGCAGGTGGAGGCCCGAGCCGGAGGGGAAAGACTGTCGCCATCGTGCAGCAAGGAGGACAGGCGGTTCCAGACAAGCACGTGGGGTGGGGCGGGGCCGGGCCGGCATGACGTCACAGGAGCCCCATTGTGACGCACGGACAGCCTCAGCTGGGATTGGCCGGGAGGGCGTGGGCCGGGGATAAAGTGAGAGTTCCAGGGCCCGACCCCGGCCAGAGTCTGGGCAGAGAGACTCGTGCTCCTGCTTCTCCTGCGTGGGCCTTCCTTCTAGTTAACCCGGAACTCTGATCCCGCTGAGAAGGCCACGCTCACCTGTCTTGGGTCCCCTAAGTACCAGGCCTTGTCTGCATGTCAGCCCAGGGCTGGAGCTGCACCTCTATGCTAGGTCTGCCAGGCCTAGCCTCTGACTGCATTCCAGGCTTCTTGCCCTTCTAACTTTCCTGCGGCCTCCCTGCCTCGCGCCCAGGTCTGTCTGGGTCGAGGTAACCAGGGTCGGGTGGCGGCCTCGGGAAGCCGATGTACTGTGGGAAGTGTGGATGCCACGTGGCAGTGCCTCCATGGGAAGCCGTGCCTCCAGCGCAGGGACAGACGTCCTCAGTGAGGCCCACTGTCCAGCCGGACATCTCTAGAGCCTCCGGGACAAATTTAGACTGAAACCCATTGAACCTTTGGAAACATTCATCAAATAAACTGAATTGGGGGCATAGGAACAGAAATAAATGAAGGTCATTCCCTGCAGAGAAGAACCAAAACCACAGAGAATGAAGAACTAGGTTTTAGAATAGGAGCATCTAAAAATAGTTTGTACTGGTGCAGACAGGCTGCCTTTTTGCTCATGATGACAAGAAACATCAGAACCTCAAAATAGGGCTTAGAGGAGCCACCTTTCCCCACAAAAAAAGGTGTGGATTGTACCTCTCTTTCCTCTAAAGAACCTCAGGATTGGTTAATGGTTCTGTGGGATATGGGGGCCTAAGTCCTGGCCCAGAATTTCTTGAAGTGTTTGGGGTAATCTCTAATCAATACAATTTTATTCTTAGGAACATTTTCAGCAGCGCACGGTGACTCAGGCCTGTAATCCCAGCACTTTAGGAGGCGGAAGCGGGTGGATCGCTTGAGCCCAGCAGTTCAAGACTAGCTTGGGCAACATGGCAAAACCCCATCTCTATAAAAGGAAAAAAAAAGGAACACTTTTCTTCAGAAAGGGAAGATGCCAATGGACTGAACCATAGATTAAACATGTTTTTCAAAAAATCTCCAGGCCAGCGCAGTGTCTCATGCCTGTAATCCCAGCACTTTGGGAGGCCAAGGTGGGCAGACCACTTGAGGTCAGGAGTTCCAGACCAGCTGGGTAAGGTAGTGAAACCCCATCTGTACTAAAAATACAAAAATTAGCTGGGCATGGTGGCAGGCGCCTATATTCTCAGCTACTCAGAAGGCTGAGGCAGGAGAATTGCTTGAACCTGGGAGGCGGAGGTTGCAGTGAGCCAAGATCGTGTCATTGCACTCCAGCCTGGGCAACACAGTGAGACTCCGTCTTGGGGAAAAGAAAAAAAAATCTCTATAAAGATGCAAGAGTCCTTACAATATTATCAAAATGTGAATGGAAGCCTAAAGCAGAAAATCTCTTGGTTGGGGGGACAGCAAAAGGCTGTTTAAAGGAAGATATTCCACATAAAAAAGCCCTAAGCGGCTCGAGGTAGTCTGTGAAAATGGTTCGCTAGTCACTTGACCTCCGAGAACCCCACAAAATCATGCAAATCAAGAGGTTCCAATCTTCATGTTCACTTTAAGGTATACAATTCATAGTTGTGATCCAAGAGTTCCTCGTGTTCCACTCAAAAAAGAACACTTGTGAACCTGCCCAGGCCATCAAGGGTATGCATATTTGAAAAGCCACAAAGTATCCAAAAGATGTCACTTTACAGAAACAGTGTGTACCATTCTGACGTTACAATAATGAAGTTGGCAAGCAGTGGGGCTGGACCACAAGGTCGGTGACCCAAAAAGAGTGCTAAGTTTTTGCTGCACATGCTTAAAAATGCAGCGAGTAATGCTGAACTTAAGGGTTTAGATGTAGATTACCTGGTCATTGAGCATATCCAAGTGAACAGAGCACTGAAGATGCGCTGCTGGACCTACAGAGCCTATGGTCGGATTAACCCATACATGAGCTCTCTCTGCCACACTGACGTGATCCTTACTGAAAAGGAACAGATTGTTCCTAAACCAGAAGAAAAAGTTGCCCAGAAGAAAGAGATATCCCAGAAGAAACTGAAGGAACAAAAACTTACAGCACGGGAGTGAATTCAGCATTAAAATAAATGCAATTAAAAGGAAAACAATGGAGGAAAATTAATGAAGGCCATTAAAGGAGGTAAAATTGTGCAATGAGAATTCAAAAATAGATTTGTTGCAAAGATTAAATGAAATAATGCATGTAAAATACAGTACAAGGAAAATAATAGGTCCTCAGGAAAAAATATTAAATAAAATAACAAAGATCTGCATTTCCAGACCACTCAGAATTAGTTTGTGAATCATTCTGTGGTGATTCACACCAGATTCACACCAATTCTGTGGCCAATTTACACATCCATCAAGCATCACAAGAAGTTCACACAATCTGGATTCTGAGCATGCAATCAGAGTGATTAGATTGGACTCCATATGGCCTAATCAGAGAAAGAGTAAATTTAGAGGAGAAATGAGAAAGGGAAAAAGAAAACCAACATTACAACAAAGTACTTAGAAAAAGGGGCCCATTCACACCATGGTGTCTTTAGGTTTATGTGACTCCACTGTAAATATTAACAGCAAACTTAGTTGCCACTCATGCTTGAAGAGAAGCTAGAAGTAGGTTAAATTATACACCTCAGCCCTACAGCACTTGTCAACTCTGTACCCATGAAGTCCTAAATTCTGACATATCTGTTGATATTGTTTGAATGTGTCCTCCAAATTTCGTGTGTTGGAAACTAAATCCCAAAATTCACCTGTTTATTGGAGGTGAAGCCTTTAGGAGGTAATTAGGATTAGATAAGGTCATCAGGGCAGAGTCCTATGATGGGACTGGTGGCTTTATAACAAGAGGAAGAAGGACCTGAGATAACATGCACACTTTTGCCCTCTCGCCATGTGACGTGTTCTACGATGTTATGACACAGCAAGAAGGCTTTCACCAGATGCTGACACCATGCTGTTGGACTTCTCAGCTCCCAAATAAACTTATTCTTGAGCTAAATAAACTTATTCTTTATAAATTACCCAGCTTCCCCAGGTATTCTGTTATAGCAACAGAAAACAGATCAAGATACCTGTGAAAGCCTAAATACACTAGGCACACTAAATATCAGGAATCCAAAAATTGCTCTCTCTGGAACCCATTTCCATACATTACTTCCCTTAATCCTTATAATAACCCTTTGAGATAGGTTATACTCCACACATTTTAGAGTTGAGAAAACTGGCAAAGAAAAGTTGGGTGGCCTATCCAAAGTCACACAGCTAGCAGGTAGAAAGGACTTGAGCCCCTGTCCTGACATCTGGCCCTCTGGCGTAGTTGCTACCTCTTTCTTGGTAGAATGGATCTCCATACCTTAGATCTTCCTTATTTGTGTTGCTGAAGACATTTTTAAAATTTTATTTATTTATTTATTTATTTAGAGATGGAGTCTCATTCTGTTGCCCAGGCTAGAGTGCAGTGGCACAGTTTTGGCTCACCACAGCCTTGGTCTCCTGGGTTCAAGCTATTCTCCTCCCTCAGCCTCTTGAGTAGCTGGGATTACAGGCATGTGCCACTATGCCCAGCTAATATTTGTATTTTTAGTATAGACACGGTCTCACCATGTTGGCTAGGCTGGTCTCGAACTCCTGACCTCAAGTGATCCGCCTGCCTAGGCCTCCCAAAGTGCTGAGATTACAGGTGTGAGCCACCACACCAGGCCCATGAAGACATTTTAAACCCATAAAAGTAAATTCCGATTAACAATTAGAATAGGCCAGGTGTGGTGGCTCACACCTGTAAACCCAGCACTTTGGGAGGCCGAGGCGGGTGGATCACTTGAGGTCAGGAGTTTGAGACCAGCCTGGCCAACACGGCAAAACCCCTTCTGTATTAAAATACAAAAATTAGCCAGGTGTGGTCGTACGTGCCTGTAATTCCAGCAACTGGGAAGGCTGAGGCATGAGCATAGCTTGAACCTGGGAGGTGGAGGTTGCAGTGAGCCGAGATCGCGCCACTGTACTGCAGCCTGGGTGATAGAGCGAGACTCTGTCTCAAAAAACAAAACAAAACAAACAACAACAAAAAACCCGATTAGGACAAAGCTCTCTCTTTTACAATGAATATCATATATCAGGTTGGAAGACAGCTGTGGTGGTCCAAGAAAGACAGCCTCATATTCATTAATGGTGACAGAATTACAGAGCTCTGTCTGCCACTGGGCTTCTCTCTGTGCACAGCCCTCACTAATAAGCCACACTCATCATCAGCTGAATTTGTGAGCATTGAGGAAGCGTGGCCTTTGGGTTTCATAAAGTACCGAGTCCAGCTCTCTAGGCTGAAAAACATCTCCAAAGACAGGGTCAGCCAAAATTGTCATGGGGGCAAAGATAAATGGAAAAAGTCATGTTTATTGTCAAATAGGGACTGGCTAGATAGGATCCTTGTCTCTTGCTAGTTGCGCTCACAAGCTGTTACCCCAACAGACATAGCACTTTCAACTTCCAACATTCCATTTCTCCAGTGCAATGGGCATCCAAATCACTCCAGTGTCTTGAGACCATTGAACATACATGGCACTCTTCTAATCAGACAGACCATTGAAAGACTTTAGGCCCTGACTGTTTAGCCACATTTACATGAGTTTGAACTGAACCAAGTCTTGGGAAAAATCAAAGCCTAATAGGTCACAGAAGCCTTAAAAGGGGGACAGGCAGAGTGAGAAGACAAGGCAGTTGTTTCCATCTGTAACCTTTTTGGATTTTCCCATTTTAAGAGAGGGTTTCTTTCCTATTTGAGGGCCTTGAGCACAACATACGAAATGAATGAAAATCTGGCATCAAACAAAATCATCATGAAAATCTAAATGCCCAATGTTCACAAACTCCCTGCATCTGCATTTTTACCCTTAAGTAGCAGCTAGACTCCACTTTGCTCTTCCTCCATCTCCCTATCATGGCATTCAGATTGGCCTTTTTTGTTGTTGTTTTTTGAGACAGAGTCTCACTCTGTCCCCAGGCTGGAGTGCAGTGGCGTGATCTCGGCTCACTGCAACCTTTGCCTCCCAGGTTCAAGCGATTCTCCTGCCTCAGCCTCCCGAGTTAGCTGGGATTACAGGCACGTGCCACCACGCCCAGCTAATTTTTGTATTTTTAGTGGAGATGGGGTTTCCCCATGTGGGCCAGGATGGTCTCGATCCCTTGACCTGGTGAGCCGCCTGCCTTGGCCTCCCAAAGTGCTGGGATTACTGGTGCGAGCCACTGCAGACTGGCCTTTTTTTGTCAGGAGGCTGCAGCCTGGTGGAGGCTCCCTCTGTCTGGGGCTCCGCATGAAGCCCACACTGACTCCCAGTGAGGATTTCTGATGGAAACTGAAGGCGTGCCACCAGTTCCAACAGTATCTTTCCTCCTGAAGAGTGGCATAGCTAGCTGATGTTGGGACTTAGAAGAAAGGTTTACTGTCACCATGAAACAGGAGTTCCTTTCTTTCCTTTGAGCTAAATTCCCTGTTAGCGGGGAGCGGGGGAGCTGGAGAAGATGATCCAGAGACCTCGCTCCCAGGAATCTGGAGTCACCTATCAGTTGGGCACTCATAGTTGGGATTGGTGCTTGAAGTAGGACATCAGAGATGGGTAAAGAAAACAAAGAGGGGGAAAATCTGCAAAACCAACAAAATCTGCAAAAACAGGAAAATCCGCAAAAAACAAAGAGGGGGAAAATCTGTATGTTGCATGCTGTGGCAAATCCCAGATGTGGCCCTCAGGTCCTCCTCCAAGGGAGAACTTGCTGTCCAGCCATAGAAGGGCAGTTAGTGGACAGCCTGCAGCTGGCCTTTGCCTACCTCAGCTTTCCAACCAATGTCACCATCCCGCAGGAGTGGCCCTGGCCCGTGACTGAGCAAGGTGGTGGCACAGGGCAAGCCATTTCCATGGAACGTGGGATTCCCCTAACAGAGCTCCCCATGGGCAGGCAGAGAATACAGGCATCTAGAGATAGTTTGTACATGTGCATCTTGGCCTGACGGCTCTCCCTGCCAACCCGGCCGACTCCCATTTCGTTTCACAAGTGTTACTCCCAAAATCACTGTGTCAGCAGATACTTCCCAAGAAGCCAGCCTGCAAGAGCAAGGCTGTCCCCCAAACCTTTGGTGTGGTGGTAGAGATAACCCACTCCAGGGGGCAGCGTGCCTTTTACCTTCAGGGTTCAGTTTTCAAGTTCTGGTTGGAATTTGTCAGAATTAGGAATGTGTAAATCTAAAAGATAAATGACATCTTCCATGGGCTTTGGGGAGCTGGAACATTTTCAGCCCCTTAGAAAACAGGAGCCAAGGCTGTGCACAGTGGCTTACACTTGTAATCCCAGCACTTTGGGAGGCCGAGGCGGGCAGATCACGAGGTCAGGAGTTCGAGACCAGCCTGACCAACATGGTGAAACCCCGTCTCTACTAAAAATACACAAATTAGCTGGGCATGGTAGCGCGTACCTGTAATCCCAGCTACTCGGGAGGCTGAGGCAGAAGAATAGCTTGAACCTGGGAGGCAGAGGTTGCAGTGAGTCAAGATCCCACCGCTGCACTCTAGCCTGGGCAACAGAGTGAGACTCTGTCTCAAAAAAAAAAAAAAAAAAAAAAAAAAAAATAGCTGGGGATGGTGGCCATGGTCCCAGCTAGTTGGAAAGCTGAGGCAGGAAGATCCCTTGGAGCCTAGGATGTCAAGGCTTCAGTGAGCCACGATGGTGCTACTGCACTCCAGCCTGAGCAACATAGTGAGATTCTGTCTCAAAAACAAACACAAACACACTCACCAGTTAACCGGGTGTGAGATGATACTAAACTAAGCAGAGACCGGGAAGCCAAGCTATGTGTGTTTTTCTCAGTGACGAGGCAGCCCCACTCATAATGTGCCTGTGGTGTAACCTCTGCATCCCTCCACCTCCTCCACAGCAGTCACCCTGAGTCCTCACTCTCACACCCCTTTACTCCAGGAGCCTTGTATGTTCATGCGTAGGGGCCAGCCCTCACCAGGATCAGCTTCCCGGCCTCATGCCCTGGAAATCCAGGCTGCATCTGTACAATGGACAGTCAAGATGCTCTAGGGCATCCTGATTATAAACACAATTTTTATGAAAACAATCTTGAGGGCATATCTTTGCATTTATCCTTAATTGTTTCTTTAATACATATTCTCTAGAAATAGAAATGCCTGGACAAAAGCATCTAAAAAACACTCATCATATTACAATCCAAAAAGCAAGTTCCAATTTATACATGCTTTTCCCATCTTGCATGAGAATATTTATTTCCACATATTCTTGCCAATGTTAGTAATTATCCTAGTTTGTATTTGTCAATTTTCTATATTCTACAGAAGTTTGTTTGTTTGTTTGTTTGTTTTTAATAAGGTTTAGCTGGGCGCGGTGGCTCACGCCTGTAATCCCAGCACTTTGGGAGGCCGAGGTGGGCGGATCACAAGGTCAGGAGATCAAGACCACGGTGAAACCCCATCTCTACTAAAAATACAAAAAACTAGCCGAGTGTGGTGGTGGGATCCTCTAGTCCCAGCTACTTGGGAGGCTGAGGCAGGAGAATGGCGTGAACCCAGGAGGCAGAGCTTGCAGTGAGCCGAGATCGTGCCACTGCACTCCAGTCTGGGCGACAGAGCGAGACTCTGTCTCAATAAATAAATAAATAAATAAATAAATAAGGTTTAGTGTTTGTATATACAAACTCTAAGATAAGGAAGCAATTCTTTACAATTTCTGGGCAACAGCAGAGCTGGGAGGAGGGCGAGGCACTGAGTAACTCTCTCAGGTGCAGAAGTCAAAGAGCTGTCAAAACACTCAGCAATCGAGACATTTAAAATATTCAATATTTCCAAAAGTAAAAAGTAGTGCAAAAATCTCTGATGAACAAAGTATCAAAATTTTACATAAGATGGGTTTCCACCCTGCACAACTGCATGCTTGCCTCACTCCTAGTCCTTGCCCTGGTAAGTAGGGTCCTAGTCTTTATTATTTAGTTGTTTATTTGTTTGTTTGTTTTATAGAGACAGGGTTTCATATGTTGGCCAGGCTGGTCTTGAACTCCTGACCTCAAACGACCTGCCTGCCCCAGCCTCCCAAAGTGCTAGGATTATAGGTGTGAGCCACTGTGCCCAGCCAGGGTCCCGGTCTTTAAAGGGACCCTGTAACCACATCTGCATAAGTCACTTGATCTAATCTCTTCATGTAATCACAACACCATACTGTAGTTTAACGTCATGCCCCTGTCATAGAACACAAGACAGTGGTTGGTTCCATATCCCAGGAAAATAGGGGCCAGGACATCACAGGTGTAGCCACAAATCTGAGCAGGGGTCCAAACACGGTGGAGGCTGGGTGCAGTGGCTCATGCCTGTAATCCCAGCACTCTGGGAGGCCGAAGCAGGAGGATTTTTGAGGCCAAGAGTTCACAACCAGCCTGGGCAAAATAGTGAGACTCTGTCTCTACAAAAAAGTTAAAAATTAACTTTTAATGAATTATGGGTGTGGTGCTGTGCACCTGTAATCCTAGCTACTCAGGAGGCTGAGGTGGAAGAATCACTTGAGCCTAGGCGTTCAAACTGCAGTGAGCTGTGATCACACCACTGTACTCCAGCCTGAGCAACAAAGACCCTGAATCAAAAACAAATACGAATTTTTTAAAAAAAGTTTTTATTTTTAGACAGGGTCTCGTTCCCAAAGTGCTGGGATTACAGGTGTGAGCCACCTGGCCTGGCCAAAAAAAATTATTGAAATAGAGTGACACTGGGCCAGGCGCGGTGGCTCAAGCCTGTAATCCCAGTACTTTGGGAGGCCGAGGCGGGCGGATCACGAGGTCAGGAGATTGAGACCATCCTGGCTAACCCAGTGAAACCCCGTCTCTACTAAAATATACAAAAAAAACTAGCCGGGTGAGGTGGCGGGCGCCTGTAGTCCCAGCTGCTCGGGAGGCTGAGGCAGGAGAATGGCGTGAACCCAGGAGGCAGAGCTTGCAGTGAGCTGAGATCCCGCCACTGTACTCCAACCTGGGTGACAGAGCGAGACTCCGTCTCAAAAAAAAAAAAAAAAAAGAAATAGAGTGACACTGGTCTTTCCTTGGTGTGGGGCAGCCTTCCAGTAGACTCTGGACGCAGGTTCTGAAGTTCTCACAGTGTCTTTGCTGTGTGACTGATGCTGGAAAAAGGAAGGAAGTCTCAGAGTGATCGGCAGAAAGGGAACCCAGCACACCACTCCCCAGCTGCCCCCACCAGGGTCCAATCCACCCTGGGCCATCCAAAGCAAGAAGGAGGAGACTTACGTGTCTGGCCACCTGGAGGTGGAATCAGTAATTGCCGCTGACTTCCCTCCCAGAGGAAAGACAAGGAGCCTTTGGCTTCCTGCTTTTCTGACAGCCTTGGGGGCTGGCACCTCAGGACTCACAGTTGATCCTAAATTCCTGCTCTTTTCTCACATCTGGACACAAACACAAAAATTATCAAAGACGTGTTTCCTGTGTGACATGTTAGAAGCAGCCTGGGAGCCCTTAGATCCTTCACTGGGAAAAGCAAACATGCTTCCTCTTTTCTTTCTGTAAAGGCAGGGGCCCTTTCCAGATCTTTCTTTTCTTTTCTTTTCTTTTTTTTTTTTTTTTTTTCTGAGGTGGAGTCTTGCTCTGTGGCCTAGGCTGGAGTGCAGTGGCCGGATCTCAGCTCACTGCAAGCTCCGCCTCCCGGGTTTACGCCATTCTCCTGCCTCAGCCTCCCGAGTAGCTGGGACTACAGGCGCCCACCACCTCGCCCAGCTAGTTTTTTGTATGTTTTAGTAGAGACAGGGTTTCACCGTGTTAGCCAGGATGGTCTCGATCTCCTGACCTCGTGATCCGCCCGTCTCAGCCTCCCAAAGTGCTAGGATTACAGGCTTGAGCCACCGCGCCCGGCCTTATTTTCTTTTTTCTTTTCTTTCTCCCTTTTTTTCTTTTTCTTTCCTTTTTTTTTTTTTGAGATGGAGTTTTGCTCTTGTTGCCCACGCTGGAGTGCAATGGCTCGATCTCGGCTGACTGCAACCACTGCCTCCCGGGTTCACACGATTCTCCTGCCTCAGCCTCCTGAGTAGCTGGGATTACAGGCGCATGCCACAATGCCCGGCTAATTTTTTTTGTATTTTTAGTAGAGACGGGGTGTCACTACTTTGGCCAGGCTGGTCTTCAACTCCTGACCTCAGGTGATCCACCCGCCTAGGTCTCCCAAAGTGCTGGGGTTACAGGTGTGAGCAACTGTGCTGGCCAGATCTTTCCTTTTCTAAAAGGCATAAAGTCCTGTGGATGTTGTATTTATTGAATTAAGATTGATGCTTCATGTTCTTCAACAGACCAGGAGAGTTTATCTTTCTTATTTAATAAGGTTTTTTGTTTTGTTTTGTTTTGTTTTGCGACAGGGTCTCGCTCTGTCCCAGACTGGAGTGCAGTGGTGCGATCATGGCTCACTGCAACCTCGACCTCCTAGGTTCAAGCGATCCTCCCTCCTGGTCCTTCCGAAGTGCTAGAACTACAGACATGAGCCACCACACTCGGCCTATTTACTAGCTTTTTTACTGAAGAATTTATTCTCTCACTTATTGGCCAGGCCCAGTACCTCACACCTGTAATCCCAGCACTTTGGGAGGCCCAGGCAGGAGGATCACTTGAGCCTAGGAGTTCGAGACCAGCCTGGCCAACATGGCGAAATCCCCTCTCCACTGAAAATACAAAAATTAGCAATGGATGGTGGCACACGCCTGTAATCCCAGCTAAGTGGGAGGCTGAGGCAGGAGGATCACTTGAGCCTGGGAGGCAGATGTTGCAGTGAGGCCATATCACACCACTGCACTCCAGTTGGGGTGACAGAGCGAGACTCCGTCGGGGGAAAAAAAAAAAAAAGCATTCACTCACTTGTTTTATTTTTCTTATTTAGTAGGAAGAAGAAAGTACTGTACAAATCAGGGACTTAAGACTCCCAGAAGAGTCCGGAGTCTTAAGTGGACAATGAGCCATTGAAAACCATGCCAGGGTCAGTCACGGTGGCTTAGCCTGTAATCCCAACACTTTGGGAGGCCAAGGATGGCGGGTCACTTGAGGTCAGGAGTTCGAGACCAGCCTGACCAGCATGGTGAAACCCCGTCTCTAGTAAAAATACAAATGTTAGCGGAAGTGGTGGTGTGCGCCTGTAATCTCAGCTACTTGGGAGGTTAAGGCAGGAGAATCGCTTGAAACCTGGAAGCGGAGGAGGTTGCAGTGAGCCGAGATCGTGCCACTGCACTCCTGTCTGGGCAACAGAGCAAGACCCTGTTTAAAAATAATAATAATAAATAAATAATAAAATATGGGCTTGGTGGTTTACGCCTGTAATCCCAGCACTTTGGGAGGCCTAGGTGGGCAGATCACCTGAGGTCGGTAGTTCGAGATCAGCCTGGCCAACATGGCAAAACCCTGTCTCTACTAAAAATACAAAAAAAAATTAGTCGGGCGTGGTGGCGGGCGCCAGTAATCCCAGCTACTCGGGAGGCTCGGGAGGCTGAGGCAGGAGAATCGCTTGAGCCCGGGAGGCGGAGGTTGCAGTGAGCCGAGATTGCGCCACTGCACTCCAGCCTGGGCAACAGAGCGAGACTGTCTCAAAAAGAAAAAGAATTGTGGCATTTTTCAAGTATTTTTGGCAAGCTGCTTCCTGGTCGTGGGCGTCGCCCTCCGCACCCCTGTGCTTGTCCCCTGAGAGGAGAGGAGAAAGGAGCAGCCCTGAGCCCCGCTCCCCCGCGACCCCGCGCCGCCATCCGCTCTCGGCCGCCACGCCGGGGTCCTGCCGCCTCCCGACGACAACGTCGCCGCTTCACAGGAGGCACGGGACCCGGCGAGCGGCGACCGCGAACGCCTCTGCCGGCCGCCCAGCCGCCCCCCGCCAGGCCCCGGCGTCCCCAGCCCCGCCCGGAATCACCCCGCCCCCCTCCTCGGCGTTCTCTCCTCCGCCCGCGTCCCCTCGCCCGCCCCGACGTCCCCTCGCCCGCCCCGACGTCCCCTCGCTCCGCCTTAGAGTCCCCTCTGCCCGGGGGTCCCTCTGCCCTCTGGGCTTCCTCCCGTCCCTGGTTCCTCCTCCCTAACCTGCGGCGTCCCTACTGCTCCTCGGAGTCACCCACCCCCACGTCCCCTAGTCCTCCGCGGCGTCCCCTTCTCCCCTGCGTCCCCTCGCTCCCTCCCAGAATCCCTATGGCCCCGGGATCCCCCTGATCCCGGGCCTCCACCCGGGCATCTCCTCAATCCCATCCCCCGGTGCCAGTCCCCGCATCCCGGCGTCCCCTCGCCGGGTCACTCCGCGACGCGGAGAAGGCGGAGCCCGAGTGTCGGCCGCCGGGTAGCTGCTCCGCTGCGGCGCCGCAGTTCAGTCTGGGATGTCCCAGCGCCTCCGTGTTCCCACACCCGAGAAACGACACTCGCCAGGGCTCTAAATTGGTGCTGGAATTCAGGGAAGAGGGCATCTTTCCTCCCTAGCCTCCTAGCCCTGCGACCATACTGGAGAAACGAGGTCTTTAGCGATGCGAAGTCGCATGCTTGCTGTGACCTCGTGGCGCAATGGTAGCGCGTCTGACTCCAGATCAGAAGGTTGCGTGTTCAAGTCACGTCGGGGTCAAAGTTGGGCTTTTTTTTCTTTCTTAATTGTAGAGAACTGGAAGGAGAAGAATAAGTCATAAATGAAGAAATTAAGCCCCGTGCAAGATCTGTTGTCCTTCCAACGCAACAGAAAACAACTCGTTTTTCCTTTCCCTGGGAGAAAAAAAACCGTTCCGTTCCGAGGGAAAGAGTTTCCGGTGAGAGGGGCACCACCAACCCTCCGAGCGAACCCCGAGGGAGCTGGAAGCCACCCAGCCCGGTCGCAGGGAGGGTGCCCTGCCCGCCACGCCCACGCCCACTTCTGCCCCCTCGCCGACTCACCTGGGCTCTCACCTGGAAGGGGTCCCTCGCGTCCCGGAAGTGTGCTCCCCACCCTAAGGACTGGTGTCTTTCGCATCTCCGTCTTCTCCCTGCCTGCCTTGAAATTCTCTTTTTTTGTTTGCTGCACTTTCAGGTATTCCTAGTCTCAGTGATGGTCTCTCTGGTGGTCCTTTCTCTGACACTTGAATTGACACCTCGTTCTCAGCAGGTCTATAATTTGGCCACAGCCGTAAGGCCTGGATATTCACTTCAATGTTGTCTAACATTTGTTACCGTGTATTACATCTGGTTGGAGGGTTCATAGGATCTAATGTTATGAAACATGATGTTCAGGTTTGAATTCTCTCCACCTGCATGGTCCAAAACCCCCAGGCCAAGAAATTATAGTTTCCCAGGTTAGGAGACCCCACAGATGCTGGCAGAAGTTGAGGTAAATTCTCTCTGAGAAAAATATACCCTCACAATAGGCCTTCTAGTTTTCCCACATATAAAGTCTCAGTTGAAATTTACTCATAATACATTTTAAAGGAAAATAAAATCTGTGAAGCTGATTCTGCTGTCTACTGTTTTTGCAAAAACAGCAGAATCAGATCCACCGATTCTGGTATGGAGATTATCAGATACTGAATACACAATGGATATGTTTAATCTTTTTCAAAAAATAAAAGAGGGGACCAAAAAGTTAACTAGAGAATGATAAACAATAAAAATATATGTGTAAATAACTAAAAAAAAATTCTAGCAATGAAAGATTTAATACTTGAAATCAGAAACACAATGGATATATTTAACAGCAGATCAGACTGAGTTGAAAAAAGAATAAAATGGAATATTGTGGTAATTCAAAATATGTGGTCAGGTGTGACTAAATATACAAATTGACAACTGCTCGACCATATTATAAAAATAGAGGGCCAGGCATGGTAGCTTATGCCTGTAATCCCAGCACTTTGGGANATCACGAGGACGGGAGATCGAGACCATCCTGGCTAACACGGTGAAACCCCGTCTCTACTAAAAAAGACAAAAAACTAGCCGGGTGAGGTGGCGGGCGCCTGTAGTCCCAGCTACTCGGGAGGCTGAGGCAGGAGAATGGCGTGAACCCAGGAGGCGGAGCTTGCAGTGAGCTGAGATCCGGCCACTGCACTCCAGCCTGGGCTATAGAGCGAGACTCCGTCTCAAAAAAAAAAAAAAAAAATGCACTTGGCCGAGAGGAGGGGTCCGTTCTGTTGGCTGGGGAGCCTAGGAGTTTTAGTTTACACCACATACTGGCATCCTTGGCTCCAGAGGGGAGGAATGAGCTTGGGCTTCAGAACCGAGAATGTTCCTATCAGAATCTGTTCCTTCAATGGGCTAAAGCCTGAGCACATGTCACCAAAGCTGGAGAGCTAAGCGGCACAAGCCAAGATCTGGAACCCACCTTCTGTTCCTCCCACGCGCCATCTGAACTTGATACTCAGCATGAGAAACTCCTTAGCATCAGCCCCACTCCCACCTCAGAGGAGGGGCAGCCTCCCTCAGGGGGGACTTCAGCCCCGGGGGACACTGCCTGGCCAGGCCTTCGTGAAGAGTCCTCACGACCTCATTCCCTGAAGCTGCCTGTGGGAGACAGAACTCTAGAATCTGAGTGTCAGAAAGAAACTGGGTGATCTCAGCCTAGTTCATGCTCCAGGGGATACACAAAACTGACAGTGGCTGGGAATAGAGGCAAAAAGTGTCCAGAGCGATTACAGAACTGGAAGGTCTCATTTGTATAAAACAGACAGAATGCCAGGGACCCATAGACTCCCACTCACACAGGACTAGAAAGGAAAAGACCAAAACATTAGCGGTAATGATCTCTGGGTGGCAAGATAACAGATTTTTAAAAAAATCTTTTTGCCTGTGTTTTATTATTTTAAAGCAACAAACAGTAAAGAATAGTGGTAAATGTTCCAGCCTGCAGTGAGAGGACCTGGTTGGAAATCCTGACTCCTGCCCTGATTAGTTGTGTGGCCTGGGACAGTTTATCTAACCTCTCAGTCCCCAACTTCTTCATCTGTAAAATGGGAATAATAGTGGTCCCCATCTTACAGGGCAAATAAGAGAATTCAGTGAGTGGATTAGAGTTCACACTGCGTGAGTGAACATAGAGAGCTTCAAACAGTGCCTGGCACATGGCAAACACCATAGACGCTGGCGGTGTGTTCACCATTACTCTGTAAACCAAAAGTAAAATTCTGACCAGGTGTGGTGGCTCACACCTGTAATTCCAACACTTTGGGAGGCCAAGGCAGGAAGATCGCTGGAGCCCAGGAGTGTGAGACCAGTCTGGGCAACATAGAAAGACCTCATCTCTATAAATAATAATTTTAAAACTTAGCCAGATGTGGTGACATGCACCTGTAGTCCCAGCTATACTCAGGAGGCTGAGGTGGGAGGATTGCTTGAGCCCAGGAGGTGAAGGCTGCAGTGAGCCATGATCATACTACTATATGATAGTAGTATCCAGCCTGGGTGACAGAGCGAGACCCTCAAAATAAAATAAAATAAATACAAAATAATAAAATAAAAAGTTCTAAGCTCTCCAACTGACTGGCAGACACCCCCCCATTCCCTACCCCTGCCCCCCCTTCAAGCCAAGGACATTCCAAAGTACACCTGAAAATCTAGTTCAGGCCATGATGGGAAGAGGAGTCCACATGCCTCATGATACCCTTCTCCCTTTGGAATTCAGGTACAAGAGACCAACATTAATGTTAAAATAAAGATCTGGCCAGGCACAGTGGCTCACGCTTTAATCCCAGCACCTTGGGGGGCCAAGGCGGGTGGATCACCTGAGGTGAGGAGTTTGAAACCAGCCTGGCCAATGTGGTGAAACCCCGTCTCTACTAAAAACACAAAAATTAGCCAGGCATGGTGGCGGGCACCTGTATCCCAGCTACTAGGGAGGCTGAGGCAGAAGAGTTGCTTGAACCCAGAAGGTGGAGGTTGCAGTGAGCCGAGATCAGGCCACCGCACTCCAGCCTGGGCAACAAGAGCAAAACTCCATCTCAAAATAAATAAATAAATAAAAATAAACAATAATAAAATAAAGATCTTAAGACTGACAAAGCAATGTCTTTATAGGTACCAAATTCCAACCTGACTCTAGTATAGCATCACATGACAGATAGCAGGCTCCGAAAGAAATCAATGTATTTTATTCCAGAATATATATATGTGTGTGTATATATATGTGTGTGTATATATATGTGTGTGTGTGTATATATATAGAGAGAGAGTTGTTGTTGTGTTTGAGATGGAGTTTCACTCTTGTCACCGAGGCTGGAGTGCAATGGCGCAACCTTGGCTCACTGCAACCTCTGCCTCCTGGGTTCAAGCGATTCTCCTGCCTCAGCCTCCCGAGTAGCTGGGATTGCAGGCACGTGCCATCATGCCCAGCTAATTTTTGTCTTTTTAGTAGAGATGAGGGTTCACCATATTGGCCAGGCTGGTCTTGAACTCCTGACTTCAAGTGATCCACCCTCCTCAGCCTCCCAAACTACTGGGATTACAGGCGTGAGGCACTGCGCCCAGCCCCAGAACATATTTTTTTGGCATATTTTGAAATGGCCCTGCAAAGCTGTCTCTTGTAGAGGAAATTTACATCCTGTAGAGAATCCCCCTCCCTTTCCAGGTCTTTTTCCTGGTCCAGGAGATATTAGCTAAGAGTCTGGTACCTTTTCAGGTCTGATAAGAGCTCTAAAGCCCACCTCCTGGAGGCTTCCTCTGCATGAACAGAACCTCGGTCTCCACAACCCCCTATCCCCAGACACTCCTTTCTATTGGTGCCAAGTTTTTAGATCATAACTTAACTCTTTCAACCAATTGCCAATCAGAAAATCTTTGAATCCACCTATGACCTGGAAGCTCCAGTCCACCCCCATCACTCCCACCTCTCACTCGCCTCTTTGGGTTATCCTGCCTTTCCATACAGAACCAATGTACACCTTACATGTATTGATTGATGTCTGCAAGTTCTGTCCCCCTAAAATGTATAAAATCACACTGTGATGCAACCACCTTGGACATATATTCTCAGGACCTCCTGGGGCTGGGTCACCAGTTGTGGTCCTCACATTTGGCTCAGAATAAATCTCTTCCAATATTCTCCAGAGTATGGCTCTTTTTGACAGCAGCTCTTCTAGAATTCTTAATGTTTCCAAGGCTAAGAAACTCATCACTAGATTAGTCAGCAAAAGAAGATTGTGTAAGTTCAGAACTTAGACCAAGAGTATGTTCCGCTGTCCCCCAACTCCAAGACAGGGACCCGGTGGTTCTGTGACCTGCGTGCTGTGATGGAGCATTCAAATGCACGGCAGGCTCCTGAGGCCATCACAGGCCGCCTGGCTCTTCTCAGGCCCTCCTGGTGGGGGAATTTTGACCACAGTTAGCAAGGGATAGAGCCAAGGACAGTTTCGCTGTCTAAAAAGCAAAACCTCTCAGCACACCGGCAGAGGGCGCAAATGGCAAGCCCAGGAATCACAGGGACGTCATCGGGAACATTTTTCCTCCAACATAGAACTAATGAACTGTGTGCTTGGGTATTCTCTAAAATAATTTCTGGAAAACCATGTAACCCTTGTACATGTTCCAAGTGGGCATAAAACATTTTCACCATAATTAAAAATAAAAATAGTTGCAAGGGCTGGCATATTACAAATAGTAACATTTAAAAATAAAATGGTTACATCATTGTTTTAAATATATCCAATGACGTATACACACCACAATTTGATACTGTCACCCATTTTTGAAAAATACATGAACAAGCTCTTCCTTAAAGTCAGAAAGTTTCATCTTTCCTTTTCCTCTTCATATTTCCATTCCTTCCCTCCATCAATTTGTAATATACTTTTATGCTGAAAGTATTTTATTTACCACTCTGTCATGACTCTCGCTACAAAAATACAAACGTAAATTGAAAATTAAAATGTCTCATTTCCTGAGATCTTCAAAGGCTAAGTATTAACAATTTTTCTTCGGGATGGAATTATCACTATTTTTAAAAATCTTTTTTGTCTCCCTCAAATCGTGGGAAATATAATTAATATCAACACAGCGTTGCTACAAACAACTCAAATATATTACACACCTTGATAATGTATTACAAGGTTTTGAAGTTGTCAGACTGCCTCTTTGTTTGGCTCCTGAGAAGTGTTTCCGCCTTGGGGCAATGTGAGGTACAATGTGGGTGAGAAGGTATCTTTCTTTTTTTTTTTTTTGAGACGGAGTCTGGCTCTGCCGCCCAGGCTGGAGTGCAGTGGCCGGATCTCAGCTCACTGCAAGCTCTGCCTCCCGGGTTCACGCCATTCTCCTGCCTCAGCCTCCCGAGTAGCTGGGACTACAGGCGCCCGCCACCGCGCCCAGCTAGTTTTTTGTATTTTTTAGTAGAGACGGGGTTTCACTGTATTAGCCAGGATGGTCTCGATCTCCTGACCTTGTGATCCGCCCGTCTCGGCTTCCCAAAGTGCTGGGATTACAGGCTTGAGCCACCGCACCCGGCCGAAGGTATCTTTCTTTAGTGACAAATACACTGCCAAGAGAAAGGAGAAGGCAGTTTTAATCAGAAACTTGGGAATCTGGAACAGTAGTTAGTTTTTTTTTTTTTTTTTGAGATGGAGTCTCACTCTGTCACCCAGGCTGGAGTGCAATGGTGTGATGGCATGATCTCGGCTCACTGCAGCTTCTGCCTCCCGGGTTCAAGCGATTCTTCTGCCCCAGCCTCTTGAGTAGCTGGAATTACAGGCACCTGCCATCATGCCCAGATAATTTTTGTATTTTTGTAGAGACAGGGTTTCGCCATGTTGGCCAGGCTGGTCTTGAACTCCTGACCTCAGGTGATCCACCTGCCTCGGCCTGCCAAAATGCTGGGATTACAGGCGTGAGCCTTAAAACTTTCCTGGTCACACACAGTATTCCCTTGTCACATACAGTTGACTGCTCCAGTTTGAAGATGCCATCAAAACCTGCTATGGAGAGACTGGGAAAGCTGACCGAGCCAGTGGCCCACTGCAGGGACCGCAGCAGAGCAGATGGAGCAACCACATCCCAGATGCTGGGGGAGGAGCACACCCCCAGGTCTTTGTATGGCCCCAGAGAGCTGGGCCAGATGTCACTGAGCCAAGTCAACCCAAAGGAAGCCTGGAGACTGAGTCACAGGCAGAATCTGTGCAAAGGGACGAGTAGACATTTTAAAAAATAAAAAGAAAAATGCAATTTTCCCAAATAACCTTATTACTTTATGACGAGGAATAACAGAACACCCATGAGTAGGTAGTTTTTCTGTTTTAAATTTTTTTTTTTTTTTTTGAGACATAGTCTCTCTCTTTCACCTAGGCTGGAATGCAGTGGCACCATCTTGGCTCACTGCAATCTCTGCCTCTCAGGTTCAAGCGACTCTCCTGCCTTAGCCTCCTGAGGCGCTAGGATGACAGGCGCCCACCACCACACTGATTTTTTGTATTTTTTTTTAGTAGAGACAGAGTTTTGCCACGTTGCCCAGGCTAGCCTCAAACTCCTGACCTCAGGAGATCTGCATGGCTCAGCCTCTCAGAGTGCTGGGCTTGAGCCACCACTCCCGGCCTGTTTTACATGAGTTGCAATTTTGGCTGGGCGCGGTGGCTCAAGCCAGTAATCCCAGCACTTTGGGAGGCCGAGACGGGCGGATCACGAGGTCAGGAGATCGAGACCATCCCGGCTAACCCAGTGAAACCCCGTCTCTACCAAAAAATACAAAAAACTAGCCGGGTGAGGTGTTGGGCACCTGTAGTCCCAGCTACTTGGGAGGCTGAGGCAGGAGAATAGCGTAAACCCGGGAGACGGAGCTTGCAGTGAGCTGAGATCCGGCCACTGCACTCCAGGCTGGGCGACAGAGTGAGACTCCGTCTCAAAAAAGAAAAAAGAGTTGCTATTTTAAGTGTTACATATGTCTATAGTCTATTTAATTGCTTACTTTGCAATAAGACACTGAAATAATTTACAGCTCTTTAAACTCCACTTTTAGGGGCTGGACGCAGTGGCTTATGCCTATAAGCCCAATGCCTTTGCAAGGCCAAGGCGGAGGGATTGCTCGCGGCCTGGAGTTCAAGACTAGCCTGGCCAACGTGGCAAGACTGCTACCCCCAACTATTATTATTTTGAGATAGGATATCGCTCTGTCACCCAGGATGGAATGCAGTGGTGCCATCAGAGCTCCTGGGACCTTGAACTCCTGGGCTCAAGGAATCTTGATGCCTCAGCCTCCTGTCTATCTGGGACTACCAGCATGCAGCACCACACCTGACTAATTTTTTTATTTTTTGTAGCAATGGGGTCTCACTATGTTGGCCAGGCTGGTACGGACTGCTGGCTTCAAGTGATCATCCAGCTTCAGCCTCCCAAAGGGATGAGATTATGGGCATAAGCCACTCCAACTGGCCTGGTTATTTTTTAATTAAAATTATTAATTAAATAATATTCATTTTTATTAGTGGCTCATGGGTGTAATCCCAGAAACTCAGAAGGCTGAGGAGGGAGGATTGCTTGAACCCAGGAGTTCAAGACCAGTCTACCAACATAATGAGACCCAGTCGCTACCAAAAATAAATAAATACATAATTAGTCGGGAGTCTAAGTTCCAGCTACTTGGGAGACTGAGACGGGAGGATCACTTGAGCCCAAGAGGTCGAGGCTACAGTGAGCGATGATCGCACCACTGCACCCAAACCTGGGTGATAGAGTGAGACCCTGTACCAAAAAAAAAAAAAAAAAAAGTAGAGGTAGTTTGCACTTGAATGCAACTTAAGTCCGCTGCTTGTTGAAGACTGCCCATGATTGTCTGGTCTTAGACGTTTTGAAATGGGATGAAATGTATGTACCTTAGCAGAAAGAACAGGCTTTAAAGTTAGACATATCTACATTCAAATCCTGGTTTGACCAGTTGCTTTTACATAAGCCTTAGTTTTCTCATCTATGAATAATAAGAATAAGAGATAATGGCTGAGCGCGGTGGCTCGCGCCTGCAATCCCAGCATTTTGGGAGGCCGAGGCGGGCGGTTCACGAGGTCAGGAGATGGAGACCATCCTGGCTAACACGGTAAAACACCGTCTCTACTAAAAATACAAAAAATTAGCCAGGCGTGGTGGAGGGAGCCTGTATTCCCAGCTACTCAGGAGGCTGAGGCAGGAGAATGCCGTGAACCCAGTAGGTGGAGGTTGCAGTGAGCCGAGATCGCGCCACTGCACTCCAGCCTGGGCGACAGAGCGAGACTCTATCTCAAAAAAAAAAAAAAAAAAAAAAGAATAAGAGATAATAATGCCCATTGTGATTTTTTTTTTTTCTTTTTGGTAGGAATCAAATGAGAATGTGTTACAAGGCCTGGCAGTTACGTGTTCAAAACTGGGGATTATTCTTGTGGTGATGCTGAACAGGGCTGTCTTTACACTTCCACTGCTCTGAGGGCGAGGACTTCCGGGGCCAGCTCTTGCCCTAAATTCTTGTGTGACCTTGGGCAAATCCCATTTTCCTCTGAGGCCCAGTGACCCCATGTGTCCAATGCAAGCTGGGCGCCTGGAGAGGCCTCGAGCTTTGACACTCTCGTGCTAACTCTCTACAGCCTTGCTGCTCGGAAGGTGGGCCTCAGACCCGCAGCAGAGGCTGCCTGGGAGTAGCTGCAGATTCTCAGACCCCATCCCAGCCCTACCCCAGACTCTGTGATTCTCATGCACGTTGCGACCGAAAACGTTCTGCTCCACTGTTCCGGATTAAACTGATTTGAGGTACCTTAGCGGAAGAACCAAACCACCAGAATGATTGGGAATTTAGACATTTCGTTGACTCTAGGAATTAGGCATATCCTGACAGTTTAGAGACATTACTCTTCGTTTCTGACTCCTCACATCTGAAAATATGGAATTTATTCATTCTGAATGTTTTATTTCTGGGGACAGCAGGTACTCCCAGTGCATTTGCTGAATGAATGATGAGCTGTGTATGGAGTTGGATATTCCTGTTTTTTGATTATCTGATGTTAGATGATGACCTTTTGTTCCCATTCTGTTTCTGGAATCAGGCAGAAGTAATTTCCAGTCCCCTATCTGCCACTAATTAGCCATTTAGCTCCAGGCAAGTTACTTAAACCATTTGAACTGCAATTCACCCATCTGAAGAAAGCAAGTGATAACCCCCTCTAGGATCCTTGTCAGGATTATGAGGTAATGGCTGCAAACACTCAGCCCAACCCGGAACATGGCAGCTGTTAATGATATTACAAGAAGGAAATGTCATTACATCAAATAGTAGGTAATGGACAATGGTATTACACTATTATCGTTGTCGTTGTTAGTAATATCTTGGGGACAGATTCAAATGGAGCTATAGGACAAAAAGTGCTTCTGGGCATTCTCCCTCAGTGACCAGATGACACCCAGGTTCCTGGAAGATGGTCCCCTCCAAGGTCTTTGATATGACTTCTGGTCTGGTGTCACACTTGGTCCACAGTGGCCCCTCACAGGCATGGCCAAGCAAACAATCTTCTCCAAAGATGGCTTACAATCTGAGAGTCCTTGTACTTCTTACAAACACAGTCCCTCAGATGACTCCAAGTGGCCTTCGTAGTTGCACAGAGCTTTCTGGGCTGGAAAGATGGCGGGCTGGATGTTCTCCTACTTTTTAATTTAATTTTTATTTTATTTTATTTTATTTTATTTTATTTTATTTTATTTTATTTATTGAGATGGAGTTTCACTCTTGTTGCCCAGCCTGGAGTGCAATGGTGATCTTGGCTCACTGCAACCTCCACCTCCCGGGTTCCAGTGATTCTCCTGCCTCAGCCTCCCGAGTAGCTGGGATTACAGGCATGCGCCACCACGCCCAGCTAATTTTGTATTTTTAGTAGTGACGGGGTTTCTTCATGTTGGTCAGACTGGTCTCGAACTCCCTACTGTCTCACGCGTCCGTGTGAAGAGACCACCAAACAGGCTTTGTGTCAGCAACAAGGCTGTTTATTTCACCTGGGAGCAGGTGGGCTGAGTCTGAAAAGAGAGTCAGCAAAGGGTGGTGGGATTATCATTAGTTCTTATAGATTTGGGGATAGGTGGTGGAGTTAGGAGCAAGGTTTTTTTTTTTTTTTTGAGACAGAGTCTTGCTCTGTTGCCCAGGCTGGAGTGCAGTGGTGCGATCTCAGCTCACTGCAAGCTCCACCTCCCGGGTTCATGCCATTCTCCTGCCTCAGCCTCCCCAGTAGCTGGGACCACAGGCACCCGCCACCATGCCCAGCTAATTTTTTGCGTTTTTAGTAGAGACGGGGTTTCACCGTGTTAGCCAGAATGGTCTTGATCTCCTGACCTCATGATCCGCCTGCCTCAGCCTCCGAAAGTGCTGGGATTACAGACGTGAGCCACCATGCCCGGCCAGCTGCTTCAGTTGCTTCTGGCCATCTGGATGCAGGTCACAGGGGATATGATGGTTTAGCTTGGGCTCAGAGGCCTGACACCTACCTCAGGTGATCCGCCACCTCAGCCTCCCAAAGTGCTGGGATTACAGGTGTGAGCCACCATGCCCAGCCCTTATTTATTTATTTATTGAGATAGGGTCTTACTCTGTTGCCCAGGCTGGAGTGCAGTGGCACAATCATGGCTTGCTGCTGCCTTGACCTCCCGAGCTCAAGCAATCCTCCTATCTCAGCCCCCTGAGTAGCTGGGACTAGAGGCTCATGACACCATGCCTGGCTAATTCTTAAATTTTTTGTAGAGATAAGGTCTTACTATGTTGCCCAGGCTGGTCTCCAACTCCAGGGCTCAATCTCCCATCCCATGATGCCGACTGTTTCTTGAGTCCAGGAGTCATGTTTGAAGGGAAACTGAATGACTTCAGCTAGGTCATCTCTGTCAAGACCTGGAGTATTTTATTTTAACCTCCAAAATCCAGCACTAGTCCCATTCTGTCCTGCACTCAACAGCAGTGCTGAGTCAACTGAGCTCCTGGCCAGTCTGGGGGCCTGAGCTCCTTCCTGGTTGAGCACGACCAAGCCCTCAGAGTTATCAGACACCCTTGACTATCTCTGGTCTGCACATCCTGAGTCCAGATTGCAGCAGCAATTGGCCTAGGCGTTAACCCTAGGCACTGCCTGGAGATTGTTGGGCTGAGTCATAAAAGATGTTGTGGGGGAAATAAAGAGAAATCAGACTGTTACTGTGTCTATGTAGAAAAAGGAAGACACAAGAAACTCCATTTTGATCTGTACTAAGAAAAATACTTCTGCTTTGAGATGCCGTTAATCTGTAGTCCTAGCCCCAACCCTGTGCTCCTAGAAACATGTGCTGTATTAACTTAAGGTTTAAGGGATTTAGGGCTGTGCAGGATGGCCTTGGTAAAAATGTGTTTGCAGGCAGTATGCTTGGTAAAAGTCATTGCCATTCTCCAGTCTCGAGTACCCAGGGACACAATGCACTACGGAAGGCCACAGGGACCCCTGCCCAAGAAAGCCTGGGTATTGTCCAGGTTTCCCCGCACTGAGACAGCCTGAGATATGGCTTCGTGGGAAGGGAAAGACCCAACTATTCCCCAGCCCTGACACCCATAAAGGGTCTATGCTAAGGAGGATTAGTGAAAGAGGAAGGCCTCTATGCGGTTGAGATAAGAGGAAGGCATCTGTCTCCTGCTCGTCCCTGGGAATGGAATGTCTCGATGTAAAACTTGATCATACATTCTATTTACTGAGATAGGAGAAAACCGCCTTATGGCTGGAGGTGAGACATGCTGGCAGCAATACTGCTCCTTTTTTTTTTTTTTTTTTTTTTTTTTTTTGAGATGGAGTCTCGCTGTGTCTCCCAGGCTGGAGTGCAGTGGCGTGATCTGGGCTCACTGCAAGCTCCGCCTCCCGGGTTCACGCCATTCTCCCGCCTCAGCCTCCCAAGTAGCTGGGACTACAGGCGCCCGCCACCATGCCCAGCTAGTTTTTTGTATTTTTAGTAGAGACGGGGTTTCACCATGTTAGCCAGGATAGTCTCGATCTCCTGACCTCGTGATCCACCCGCCTCGGCCTCCCAAAGTGCTGGGATTACAGGCTTGAGCCACCGCGCCCGGCCTAATACTGCTCCTTAATGCACCGAGATGTTTGTGTAAAGTCAAACATCAATCTGGCCTACGTGCACATCTAGGCACAGCACCTTTCCTTAAAATTCTTTATGACACAGAGTCTTTTGTTCACATGTTTTCCTGCTGACCCTCTCCCCACCATCACCCTATAATCATACTGCATTCCCCTCGCCGAGATAGTAAAGATAGTGATCAATAAATACTGAGGGAACTCAGAGACCAGCGCCAATGTAGGTCCTCACTTACTGAGCACCAGTCCCCTGGGCCCACTTTTCTTCCTCTATACTTTGTCTCTGTGTCTTATTTTTTTTTCTCAGTCTCTCATCTCCACCTTGCGAGAAATACCCACGGGTGTGGAGGGGCAGGCCCCTTTCAAGATGTGGCCACACGTTTTGAACAAAAAGTCACAAAAGCTGTGGCTGCATGTTTTGCCCATTGGGGCTTAAAATCTCAGGGTCTTACATCTGCATATGGCTAGGTAAGCTGGGTGAGGCAGACGGGCGTCCTCTGTCGGGGTGTATGTGGGGGCATCTTATAGGGTGATGCTCCAAGTCCAGAGATGTATCAAGAGATTTCTTTGACATCTTGGACAGGGATATGGACTTCTGCTGAGCATACACGTCAGACGCTCTCTCGGTTGCCTGCTTTACACCCATTCTGCTCATATTCTGTTCTCACAGAACCATAATGATTTTTCTTTTCAAAGAACCAGCTTTCGGTTTTGTTGATTTTTCTCTATTGATTTCCTGTTTCCAATTCTATTGGCTTCTGCTCTAATTTCTTTTTTCCTTTCCTTTTGTTGGCTTTGGATTTAATTTGCTCTTCTTTTTCTTGTTTCCTACGGTAGAAGCTTAGATGATTGATTTTAGATCTTTCCCTTTTCTCATAGATGCAGTCAATGCTAGAAATTTCCCTCTACGCACTGTTTTTTTTCTTCTGCATCCCACAAATGCTGATAGTTTGTATTTTAATTTTCATAAGATTTAAATTCAATACCAACATGTTTTAAAACTTTTCTTGAGATTTCTTCTTTGGCCCATGTGTTACTCAGAACTGTGTTGTTGGCTGGTGCAGTGGCTCATGCCTGTAATCCCAGCACTTTGGGAGGCCAAGGCGGGTGGATTTCCTGAGGTCAGGAATTCAAGACCAGCCTGACCCAACATGGTGAAAAGCCGTCTCTACTAAATACAAAAAAATTAGCTGAGTATGGTGACCCATGCCGGTAATCCCAGGTACTTGAGAGGCTGAGGCAGGAGAATCGCTTGAACCCGGAAGGCAAAGGTTACAGTGAGCCGAGATTGCGCCACTGCACTCCAGCCTGGGCAGCAAGAGTGAAATTCTGTCTCAAAAAAGAAGTGTGTTGTTTAATCTCCAGATATTTTGGGTTTTTTTCCAGCTAGCTTTCTATTAGTGATTTCTAGTTTAATTTTATTGTGTCCTGACAACATACTTTGTGTGGTTTCTTTTTCTTTTTTTTCTTTTTTGGGACAGTTTCTCGCTTGTTGCCCAGGCTGGAGTGCAATGGCACGATCTTGGCTCACCGCAACCTCTGCCTCCCAGGTTCAAGTAATTCTCCTGCCTTAGCCTCCCGAGTAGCTGGGATTACAGGCATGCATCACCACACCCGGCTAAATTTTGTATTTTTAGTAGAGACAGGGTTTCTCCCTGTTGGTCAGGCTAGTCTCGAACTCCCGACCTCAGGTGATCCGCCCACCTGGGCCTCCCAAAGTGCTGGGATTACAGGCATGAGTCACTGTGCCTGGCCCAAAATGTTCTTCTGAAGCCCTGTGCTTCTCTCGGCTTCCTTTAAATTGTGTGTGTGTGTGTGTGTGTGTGTGTGTGTGTGTGTGTGACAGAGTTTTGCTCTTGTTGCCCAGGCTGCAGTGCAACGGCTGGATCTCAGCTCACCGCAATCTCTGCCTCCCGGGTTCAAGTGATTCTCCTGCCTCAGCCTCCTGAGTACCTGGGACTACAGATATGAGTCCTGGCTAATTTTGTAGTTTTAGTAGACGGGGTTTCTCCATGTTGGTCAGGCTGGTCTCGAACTCTCAGCGTCAGGTGATATGCCCACCTGGGCCTCCCAAAGTGGTGGGATTACAGGCGTGAGCCACCACACCTGGCCTGTGTGGTTTCTATTCTTTTGAATTTGTTAAGGTGTGTTTTATGGCCCAGAAAATGGCCTATCTCATGAATGTTCCACGCTACCTTGAGAAGAATGTATATTCTGCTGCTGCTGGATGAAGCAGCCTACAAATACTCATATATCCACTTGACCTGTGGTGCTATTGAGTTACTGAGCTTCTGCTCGCTGGATCTGTTCATTTTTGATAGAGGGGTGTTGAAATCTTCAACTAATAATAGTGGATTCACGTATTTCTTCTAGTAGTTCTACCAGTTTTTGCTTCACACATTGAGGATTGATATGGGGCTGGGTGAAGCACTTTGGGAGGCCGAGGTGGGCAGATTGCATGAGTCCAGGAGTTCGAGACCAGCCTTGGCAATATGGCAAAATCCTGTCTCTACAAAAAAATACAAAAATTAGCCAAGCATGGTGGCATGTGCCTATAGTCCCAGCTACTCAGGAGGCTGAGGTGAGACGACCGCTTGAGGTTGCAGTGAGCCGAGATCGTACCACTGCACTCAAGCCTGGGTGACACAGAGAGAGCAAGACCCTGTCTCAAAAAAAAAAAAAAAAAAGGCTATGCATTCACCCCTTTACCATTGTGTAATACCCTTATAAAGATATCCCTTTCTTTGCTCTGAAATCTGTCTGAAGTCAGTAGAGCTAACCCTTGCTTTCTGTTGATAAGTGTTAGTATAATATATCTTTCTCCATCCCTTTGCCTTTAATCTAGATGTGTCTTTATATTTAAAATAGCTTTATTTTATTATTATCATTATTATTATTATTTTAATAGAGATGAGATCTTGCTACGTTGCCGAGGCTGGTTTCGAACTCCTGGGTTTAAGCAATCCTCCCACCTCAGCTCCCAAATTGCTGGGATTACAGGCATGAGCCACCTTGCCTAGCCTATGTTTCTTTTTCTTTTTTAAAGAACTTTTTTCAGTGGTTCCCCAAAAGTTTGCAATATACATTTACAATCAATTCAAGTCCACTTTCAAATAACAATATGTCACTTCACAGGTAACACAAGTGCCTTATAATAACAAAATAATCCTAATTCCTCCCTCTCATTCCTTTCTATGGTTGCTGTCGTTCATTTCACTTAGGCATACGTAAGCATACCTAAGTTTCAAGGGGTTGATCCTGGTTTGCCTAAACCAATCACCAATGCCCCTTGTCTAACCCACCACCACAAGCCTGTTTTGGAGCTACTATTGGTGGGGGGGGTGTTGAGTTTCCCACTATAGGTAAGCTGGGATTCAGCCATTTTCATTTTGATTTTAGATGATAGGGTGACCTTAGCAGGTTGGGCAACTTGGGGACATCCAATCCGGGTTGTTAGAGTTTCTCATACATGTGGATTGGAATTATCTTGATTTTGCCACTTTTCATTGTTTATGTGTTCCTTGGGAGGCAACCACATGTTTAGGAATGTTTGCCACATGGTTATTAAGTTTCAAAGAGGAGGAATCACGTAAGATTTAAATTCGTGACCGGGCTCAGTGGTTCATACCTGTAATCCCAGCACTTTGGGAGGCCAAGGTGGGAGGATCACTTCAGTGCAGGAATTAGAGACCAGCCTGGGCAACATAACAAAACCCCATCTCTACCAACAACAACAACAACAACAACAAACATATTAGCTGGGCGTGGTGACATGAGCCTACTTGGGAGGCTAAAGCGGGAAGATCACTTGAGCTAGAGAGGTAAAGGTTGCGGTGAGCCATGATTGTACCACTGCACTCCAAAGTGGGTGACAGAGCAAGATGCTGTCTCGAGAAACAAAACAAAACCAAAAAACACCACCACCAACAAAAAACAGGCTGGGCACAGTGGCTCACACCTGTAATCCTAGCACTTTGGAAGGCAGAGGTAGGCAGGTCACTTGAGGTCAGGAGTTTTGAGAGCAGCCTGGCCAACATGGTGAAACCCTGTCTCTACTGAAAATACAAAAATTACCCAAGCATGGTGGCGTGTGCCTGTAGTCCCAGCTACTTGGGAGACTGAGGCATGAGGATCCCTTGAATCCAGGAGGCAGAGCTTGCAGCGAGCCGAGATCGTGCCACTGCACTCCAGCCTGGACAACAGAGTGAGACTGTTTCAGAACAAAAATAAACAAAAATAAATAAATAAAACCCCAAAACCTGACGTTTTGACCTGCTACGGTGGTGGCTAAGTGCATGCATCACACCCCACAGTTAGGAGAAAATTACAAAGCAAACACTGGGCTCTGAGATAAACCAGACCAAACCAAAAAAACCAGGGTCACTCTGTTAAGTCCTAGTATCCCAAAGCAGTGAAACTTGAGCCGTTCCTGGAAGTTGTTGACTCCCTGACCTGAAATTCTTCTCTCTGATTTTTGTAATGCTACTATCTGAAGATGTGTTATGACCTTTATGGATACGATTTTCATGTGACGTTTTCGCTGTTTTTTTCTTTTTTTCCGTATCATTAACAGACAGATAGTAACGTTAGTAATCTTGTCTTTCTTTCTTTCTTCAAAAACCTGTAGTGTTTTCTCATTTGGAAATCCATTCCCTGAAGTCTGACCGTGCAGTTGTTGTGCAGATAACATTCTTCCCTTGTGTAAAATGCATCTGCCTCTGGCTTTTTCTCCCACTGGGAAGGGTCCACCCGGAAAGCCTGGAGGCACTGATCTATCTCCTGGAGCTGCAGGGGCGGTTTGTCCAAGTGCACAAATGAACCTAGATCATTTCTAAAGCTCCTATAACTTGGAGATGATGATGTTAATAGTGATGGCTTATATTTGCATTCCTCAACAGGGTTCACAGGCAGGCATGGCTGCTCATGTCGGTAATCCCAACACTCTGGCAAACGCAGGCTGGAGGATCACTTGAGCTCAGGAGTTTGAGGCTCGCCTGGGCAACATAGGTAGACCCCGTCTCTACAAAAACTAAAAAATTGGCCAGGCATGGTGGTGAGCGCCTGTAATCCCTACTAAGGAGGCCGAAGTGGGAGGATCACTTGAGCCTAGGAGGTTGAGGCTGCAGTGAGCCGAAATCATGCCACCACACTCCAGCCTGGGTGACAGAGTGAAACCCTGTCTCAAAAAAAAAAAAAAAAAAAAAAAAGGAGTCACAGTGCACTTTTACACTCATTTCATCCTTTGATCCTCCCAATAAGGATGAATTTCATGAGGCAATAAACCTTAACGCTCAAGAATCCTGTGTTTTGTTTTGTTTTTTTTTTGAGACAGTTTCACTCTTGTTCCCCAGGCTGGAGTGCAGTGGCGTGATCTCGGTTCACTGCAACCTCCGCCTCCCAGGTTCAAGCCATTCTCCTGCCTCAGCCTCCTGAGTAGCTGGGATTACAGGCGCATACCACCACGCCCAGCTATTTTTTGTATTTTTAGTAGAGACGGGGTTTCACCAGACTTCAGATGATTCGCCCGCCTCGGCCTCCCAGAGTGCTGGGATTACAGGCGTGAGCCACCGCGCCGGGCCTCCTGTGTTTTTTTTGACTGTTTGCTGGCTTTGTTTCTGTTTTACTTTCTAGATTCTGTCTGATTCTTGGCCAGGTCTGTTTCTGGCTTGGGTTCTGATTTGTATACAGCGACTTATGCCCCCTTCAGTGAGGTTTTCATGATCTGACCATTAGGCGATCTCTGCCAGAGAGCGGACTGAACAGGAATTCTGACCATTGGTGGTGGATTTTTGTTGTTCTTGTTTTGGTTTATGCGTTTATCTTGGAGATCCCAATGTCTCTTGGCTCCTCGGTTTTGTCTTTGTTGTTTATATACAGTGTGAGGACAAGTTACTCAATTAGAAAAGGGCCTTTTCTTTCCCTGGAATGGAGAGCAGCCTCTGATGCCTGTAGATCAACCAATTGGTTAGTTTTGAGTTCTGTGTTTTCCTTGATGATTTGTGGGCAAAGTGAACAAAACTGAAAAAGTTGGTTCTCTTTCTGTGTGTCTAAGTGCATTTATTTATTTTTTGAGGCAGGGCCTCACTCTGTCACCTAGGCTGGAGTGCGGTGGCACAATCACAGCTCACTGCAGCCTCTACCCCACTCTATACTCAAGTGATCCTCCCACCTCAGCCTCCCAAGTAGCTGGGACTACAGGCGCATGCCACCACACCTGGCTAATTTTTGTATTTTTTTTTTTTTTGTAGAGATGGGGTTTCACCATGTTGCCCATGCTGGTGTTGAACTCCTGAGCTCAAACAATTCTTCTGCCTCAGCCTTTCAAAGTGCTGGGATTACAGACGTAAGCCACTGCACTACCCCATGTATCTAAATTTAAAAAGCCTTCCCCTTTCTTGCCAAAAATAGATATTTGTCTTTTACAATCACCTGTTTATACTCTCTGCCTCCCTTGCTCTCTCCTTCTCTGTCTTCATTTAATATCTGTGATTCTCTTGGCCTTGCCCTTTTCCAATATTGGCTTTATCCTAGGGCCAGCAGCTGCATTATGGCTGTAGCACTTCCAGACATAACATTTAGATACCGCTGGGTGTGGTGGCTCACGCCTGTAATTCCAGCACTTTGGGAGGCCAAGGCAGGTGGATTGCTTGAGCTCAGGAGTTCGAGACCAGCCTGGACAAATGGTGAAACCCTGTGTCTACAAAAATATACAAAAATTAGCCAGGCTTGGTGATGGGCTCCTGTGGTCCCAGCTATTTGGGAGACTGAGGTGGGAGGACCTCTTGAGCCCAGGAAGCACAGATTGCAGTGAGCCAAGATCACACACTGCACTCCAGCCTGGGCAAAAGAGTAAGACTCTGTCTCCAAAAAAAAAAAAAAAAAAAAATTCGGATACCGCAATATCTGAAGGAGAAGATAGGGGCCTTTTTCTTGTCTGACTGTTAGAAGTAGGAAACCTTTTCCAGAAACGCCATTAGATTTTCACTCAAGATTCATGGCTAGAATTGGATCATGAGCTTGGGCAACATAGTGAGACTCTGTCTCTAATATACATATAAATACATTAAATAGAATTGGGTCATGCATGTCCATTCCTACACAGGGCCCTGAGAAGGCAAATGAGATTCTTGTGCCTGGCTAAAATGAGCCATTTGGGGTGAAAGGAATGTTGGGGAACTAGCCATAATGACCACCATCAATTCTACAATAAAAAAAGTATCGAGGGCCGGGTGCGGTAGCTCACGCCTGTAATCCCAGCACTTTGGGAGGCCGAGGCGGGCAGATCATGAGGTCAGGAGTTCGAGACTAGCCTGGCCAACATAGTGAAATCTCATATCTACTAAAAATACAAAAATTAGCCAGGCGTGGTGGCACATGCCTGTAGTTCCAGCTACTCAGGAGACTGAGGCAGGAGAATCGCTTGAACTCAGGAGATGGAGGTTGGAATGAGCCGAGATTTCGCCACTCCAGCTTGGGCAAAAGAGTGAGACTTCATCTCAAAAACAAAAAAGAGAATTGGGGCTGGGCACGGTGGCTCATGCCTGTAATCCTAGCACTTTGGGAGGCCGAAGTGGATGAATCACTTGAGGTCAGGAGTTTGACACCAGCCTGGCCAACATGGTGAAACCCCATCTCCAATAAAAATACAAAAAAAGTTAGGCAGGCATGGTGGCACATGTCTCTGATCCAAGCTACTCAGGACGCTGAAGCAGGAGAATCACTTGAACCTGGGAGATGGAGGTTGCAGTGAGCTGAGATCGTGCCATTGCACATTGCACTCTATACTCCAGCCTGGGCGACAGAGTGAGACTCCATCTCAAAAAAAAAAAAAAAAAAAAAGAGAGAGAGAGAGAGAGAGAATCGGAGTGGATTGGAGTTTTCACCTGTAACATGTAACGCTAGAAGCATGGGAATGTGTAAAATACGATGGCTGCAAACATTCAGAAAGCACACGCCACAATATCCTGAGAAAGTACCCACTAGAAAATGAAAAGCTAATCAGAGTTTAAAAATACAGGGAAGACGGAGACGTGGTCAGAACATGGTGAGTATGAGATGCTGAATAAGGCCCCCCAAAGATGTCCCCATCCTAACTCTTGAAACCTGTGAATACGTAACCTTGCGTGGCAAAGGGACTTGGAGATGTGATTACTGCAAGGATCGTAAGATGCAAAGGTTATTCTGGGTTATCGGGTGGGCCTAATGGAATCTCTTTTTCTGAGAGGAAGACAAGAGAGTAAAAGCTGGAAAAAGGACACGTGATGAAAGAACAGAGGCTGCAATGATGCGCTTTGGAGATGGAGGAAGAGGGAGGTGGCATCTAGAAGCAGGAACAGGCAAGGGAATGGATTCTTCCTGAGCCCCAGCAAGAAAGCAGCTCTGCCAACACCTTGATTTCAGCCCCACGAAACCCATTTCAGGCTTCTGACCTCTGTTAACTAGTAACTTTGTGTTATTGCAACCCATTAAATTTGTGGTAATGTGTTACAGCAGCAATCAATAAACACTTATCACGAGTGACCAAAATTAATTCAAGAAGAGGTTAAAAAAAAACCCTGAATAGATCAGCAACTTCTAAGTAAATAGAAAACTTTTTACTTTTTTTCTTATTTTTAAATAAAATGCCCCTTCTAGAAAGGCATCAGATGGTCCTCTAGGTGAGTGGCCTTCAAACCTTCAAGAAACAGATCATTCTTATGGTATTTGAAAAATTACGGGCCGGGCGCGGTGGCTCAAGCCTGTAATCCCAGCACTTTGGGAGGCCGAGACGGGCGGATCACGAGGTCAGGAGATCGAGACCATCCTGGCTAACACAGTGAAACCCCGTCTCTACTAAAAATACAAAAACTTAGCCGGGCGAGGTGGCGGGCGCCTGTAGTCTCAGCTACTCGGGAGGCTGAGGCAGGAGAATGGCGTAAACCCGGGAGGCGGAGCTTGCAGTGAGCTGAGATCCGGCCACTGCACTCCAGCCTGGGTGACAGAGCGAGACTCCGTCTCAAAAAAAAAAAAAAAAAAAAAAAAAAAAAAAAAAAAAAAAAAGAAAAATTACGGAGCCTAAAGATAGACGGAAGCCGGGCGCAGCGGCTCACGCCTGTAATCCCAGCACTTTGGGAGGCCAAGGCAGGAGGACTGCTTGAGTTCAGGATTTCAAGACCAGCCTGGGCAGCATAGTGAGACCCCTGTCTCTATAAAAATAAATAAATATAAAAATCCTGAATATAATATTAGCAATAAATCTACCGCTATATACCTGTTATAGTATACTATTAGGAATAAGGGAAGTTTATTCCAGGAATCAGTGACAGCTACACATTAGGAAATCTACAATGAACTTATATTAACAAGCAAAAAGAGAAGAAAAATATGATTATTTCAATTAATACTAAAAAAAAAAAAAAATCTGTGAGCACGGTGGCTCATGCCTGTAATCCCAGCACTCTGGGAGGCCAAGGCATGAGGATCGCTTAGAGCCCAGGAGTTTGAGACCAGCCTGGGCAATATAGTGAGACCTCTTTGTCTCTATAAAAAATATGAAAACAGGCCGGGTATGGTGGATCATGCCTGTAATCCCGGCACTTTGGGAGGCCTAGGCAGGTGGATCACCTGAGGTTGAGACCAGCCTGACCAACATGGAGAAACCCCAACTCTAATTAAAAAAAAAAAAAATACAAAATTAGTCGGGTATGGTGGCACATGCCTGTAATCCCAGCTACTCGGGAGGCTGAGGTAGGGGAGTTGCTTGAACCCAGGAGGCGGAGGTTGCGGTGAGCCAAGATCGCACAATTGCACTCCAGCCTGGGCAACAAGAGTGAAACTCCGTCTCAAAAAAAAAAAAAAAAAGGAAAAAGAAAACAAAATTAGCCAGGTTTGGTGGCACATGGCTGTAGTCCCAGTTCTTCAGGAGGCTAAGGTGGGAGGATTGCTTGAGTCAGGGTGGTTGAAGCTGCTTGAGCCTAGATCAAACCATTGCACTCTAGCCTAGGCGACAGAGAGAGATCCTGTCCCCAAACAAAACAAAACAAACTGATAAAATTCAACTTTAATACATGTTTTTAAGAATATATTTCAGAAAGTTAAGAACCATATATCAACATAATTATGACTATTTATCAAGCATCAATAACAAATTTATCATATCCCTAGTCCAGTGAGTGTCCCATTCCCTAGATAAGTACTGATTAGACTAGGGATATGATTTAACTAGAAGACAGTATTTTCATGAGGTGCATTCTTTCTGAATAAATCTGCAGATATAATGCAATGTCAAAATCCTAACTACAGGGTTCTTTGTTTTTTTAATTATTTTATTGTTTTGTCTTTTATTGAGATAGGGTCTCACTCTGCTGTCCAGGCTGGAGTGCAGTAGTGCAATCGTAGCTCACCGCAGCCTCAAACTGTTGGGCTCAGTCAATCCTGTCACCTCAGCCTCCCAAAGTGCTGGGGCTACAGGTGTGGGCTACCAAGCTCAGCCAACCACACATTGTTTTAAAAGCTATTTATCAGCCAACAGAGCTACTTCTTTCCTCCTTACTTTTCTTTTTCAGAGTTTTTGTTATATCTTTTCCTGTTTACACTATCAATTGCTTTTAGAGTCATTCGATTACATTTTAAAATAATGGAATACACAGAAGTGGACTAAAACCTAATATGTTAATTGAAAATTAATTTTCCTGTTCTACTTTTTGGAAGGAAGTCACTATGTACAATCCATCTTTAAGGAGTGAGGAGTTATGCTCTGCATCACATGGACTTTTTACTTTTTGTTGCTATTGTGAAGGATTTCTTTTAGTATTTTCATATATGTTATTACCAATATAAAGGACTGATATGACTTGTTGAAGAACTTCTATGTAGCAACTTTATTAAACCCCTTTACCAATTCTGTTAGTTTTTCTTCATATTTTATTTCTTTGGGTTGGGTTGTGTGGATTTTTTTTTTTAGGAGATGGGGTCTCACTGTGTTGCCCAGGCTGGTCTCGAAACTCCTGGGTTCAAGTGATCCTCCCACCTCGGCCTTCCAAAGTGTTACGATTATAGGCATGAGTCACTGTGCCTGGTCCAGTCTGGCAATTTCTACTGTGAGTAATCCCTTTGCCTTTTCTTTCCTAATATTATACATTACATTTCCATTTCCTGTCTTATTACATCAGTCAGGACTTCCAGAAGATTATCAAAGAACAGCAGTAATCACAGATCTAGTGAACATCTTTGGATATTTGTCTGTTGAGACTCTCAGTTCTTTTGGAAAACTTCTCTACTCCATACGTACAGTCCTCGTGGGACGAGACCAGTCACAGGGCACCTAATTCTACCCTGTAGGTACAAAGCTGGGTGCATGGTCCAGGGCAAGCCAAACATCAGACCCTATTTTCCCACCCAGGGCGATTGTTCCAGAGGTGGGCAAGAAACCTAAGCAGGGCCAATCAGATTTTCTCCCAGTTTTTTGTTTGTTTGTTTGGAGCCAGAAGAGAGGAGGGGAGGGCCTTAGTTTCTGGTTTAACAGATGGGAAAGATAGAAACGAGGGCATCAGAGGCCACCCACAGCTGTAACCTGTACAGGAAGAGAAAGGTTGCCTGCAGAGGAGGAAGAGAAACCACGGAAAGAATCCCAACGGGCAAGGAGAAGGGAGGAGAGGGACCGAGATGGGGAGAGGGACGATCTTGTTTGTGTGTGTGTGTGTTTTTTAGATGAATTCTCCCTCTGCCACCAGGCTGGAGTGCAGTGGCGAGATCTCGGCTCACTGCAACCTCTGCCTCCTGGGTTCGAGCAATTCTCCCGCCTCAGCCTTCCTAGTAGCTGGGATTACAGGCGCGCGCCAGGGCGCACAGCCAATTTTCGGTAGAGACGGTGTTTCACCATGATGGCCTGGTGTTTCACCACGCCGAATGATCTTGTTTTTAAATCCCTGAATCCGGCCGGGCGCGGTGGCTCACGCCTGTAATCCCAGCACTTTGGGAGGCTGAGACGGGAAGATCACGAAGTCAGGAGATCGAGACCATCTTGGCCAACACGGTGAAACCCCTTCTCCACTAAAAATACAAAATAAATTAGCCGGGCGTAGTGGTGGGCGCCTGTAGTCCCAGTTACTCCGGAGGCAGGAGAATGGCGTGAACCCGGGAGGCGGAGCTTGCAGTGAGCCGAGATGGTGCCACTGCACTCCAGCCTGGGGACAGAGTGAGACTCCGTATCAAAAAAAAAATCCTGAATCCACACTTCCTGATTATGTGAGCCAAAAAATTTGTTTTCCGTTTTCTTTACTTACATTGGATCACTTACAATGGAAGGAATTTTGAGTATTACAGAAATCATTCTTGTCCTGGTAACTGACACTTACTAGGTAATGGCTGGTGCCAGGCTGAGGGCAGGTGGCACTGACTCAGGTCCTCCGCCCAGGCAACCCCAGTCTTCATAGCTGGCGACGAGATGTTCTTTCACGTTTGCAGATGAGGAAGCTGAGGCTCTGGGAGGAAAGCGCGCTGCCCACGCCCTTCTGGGCAACAGCCTCTTGTACTCCCACAGCAGGCTGACGGATAAACTTCCAACACGACCAGCGGGCACCAACTGTGCAACTTGGCAAATGGGAGCATGTTGCTCTATCCTGGTAGATTCTAAGTTCTCTAATGGAACAACTGATGAAAGGAGAGGAGTATGCAACCAGCATCAAAACCAGCATCCAAACCAGCATCAAAGCGTGTACCCAACTCAATCTGTTCAATCTGCACAGTAAATGCGCCCCACCCATACACCCCGCGGGGTGCTAACCTAGTCACCGCACGAGGCCTCTGAGTCCTTCCACGCCAGGTCATTCAGAACCTGAAACTCCCAGCGGAGGTGCAGAGCCGGGGTGAGTCCTGGCGTCCGCGAGACTTGGAGGACCCAGCCACCGGAGCGCATTCCGTTAGTTTGCAGAGCTTTTTCAAACTTTGCCTTCCAAGTGCAGGAGTTCCTTGGTCTTTGCAAGTCCCGCAGGCGTCCGCAGTGGTGCAGAAAAAGGTGCAAAGGGTGCGCCCAAGGTCGCAGGCTGCCTGGCTGCGAGCTCAGTCGGGCCCCCGGGCACCAGGCGCGGGGCGGGCTCTGGGCTGGCGGCCGGGGCGGGGACTGCAGAGCGGGCTGCGTTGCGCGGTCCCCACTGCCTGCCTCCGCGCTACCCGGCCGCAGCGCGCCAGTCACATGGAGGATCCTGAGGAGCCCGCGCCCGTGCGCGGAGGTCCGGAGGCCACCCTTGAGCTCCGTGGGTCGCGCTGCCTGCGGCTGTCCGCCTTCCGAGAGGAGCTGCGGGCGCTCTTGGTCCTGGCGGGCCCGGCGGTGAGTAAGGTGGCCTCCGTGGGAGGCCGGTCCCGGCGAGCTGGGGGCCTGGTGAGTCCTGCCTCCGCGGGTGACTTGGCGGAGTTTGGGGATAGGGCGAGCTGGCCGCGGGCGGGCGCCGGGGAGCATAGTGCCAGGAGCCGGGCAGGCACCCCAGCTCCTCCGCCTGCGTCCCGGCAGCCCTCCGCTCCGCACCACCCGACTGGGAGCCCCGCGGGGCACTGCGGGCACGGCTGGCATGCGCCTAGGCGCACGTTGGCCCGGAGAGGCCGGCGGCTCCCGCCTCCTGCGCCAGGAGACACCGGGGAGCTGGGACCTTTGCGCCTAACGGGGCTCAAGCAGGTCCAGGCTGCATTTGCATCCGGGGCTGCCTTCTCTGGGAGCTGATTTCAACCAACAAAGCACAAGTTGCCTGAACTTCAAAACACGAGGGAACTTGTTTCTTTGAAAATTAGCTGTAAAAAGTTTGGAAGCTCAGCGATCTAAATAATCCCGAGGCATGGAGGAGGAGGTGCGTGGTCTGTCGTGGACTTAGAGCTGCGAAATGATTTCTTCAGAATTAAGTCAACCTCCACCGAGGAAACCAGAGGCATCCTGTACCACCCTCTCCCTGCCAGTAGTATGTATGTAACAGAAAAAGGGGGTTTTCATGTGGTTCTTTGTGGGATCGAGGTGTTCTTATCTGTGGGATTCTTTTCTTTTTAATCATTAGGTTAGGGCTGTTTCTGCCTTGTCTCCTAAAAGTAATGTGGTTTTTAAAACCACAAAAATATAATCCTATCCACGTTCTCCTGCCAGCTTGGGTGGTTTTCAAACCGAGAGGGTAGGACGCTGCACAAGAAGCGACTGGTAGGCACTAAAGGCGTGAATAAGCTTTTGACTTTGAGACCCACATTCTGCACCTGCGCGGGCTGAAGGGGGCCGCTGTGCCGCTGGAGTGGGGACTCGGTGGTTTGTGGGATATTGTGGCACACGCTGTGGTGTGCAGGACAGCAAGAGTAATGCCGAGGTCAAAGCCATGGAATGAAGATCCATCAGCGATGCTTTCTTACAGACCAGAAAGAACTCATGATTTGGGGCCGGGCACGGTGGCTCACGCCTGTAATCCCAGCACTTTGGGAGGCCGAGGTGGGTGGATCACTTGAGGTCAGGAGTTTGAGACCAGCCTGGGCAAAATGGTGAAACTCCGTCTCTACTAAAAATACAAAAATTAGCCAGACGTGGTGGCGGGCGCCTGTAGTTCCAGCTACTCCAGAGGCTGAGGCACAAGAATCGCTTGAACCTGGGAGGCGGAGGTTACAGTGAGCCAGATCATGCCACTGCACTCCAGCCTGGACGACGGCCAGGCCCGGTGGCTCACGCCTGTAATCCCAGCACTTTGGGAGGCGGATGCAGGCAGATCACGAGGTCAAGAGATCGAGACCATCCCGGCTAACCAGGTGAAACCCCGTCTCTACTAAAAATGCAAAAACAAAAAAAAAAAAAAAAAAAAAAAAATTAGCCAGTCGTGGTGACAGACGCCTGTAATCCCAGCTACTTGGGAGGCTGAGGCAGGAGAATCGCTTGAACCTGGGAGGTGGAGGTTGCAGTGAGCTGAGATAGCGCCATTGCAGTCCAGCCTGGGCAAAAAGAGCAAAACTCTGTCTCAAAAAAACAAAAATAAAGAAACACCTCATGATTTGGAATCTCAAGACCTGGGTCTGCATGCCCTGCTTTGACCTCCGAAAGTAAGTCAGGAAGCAGCTGTGCGGATTGAAACAGCCTCTTAACCTCTTCTGGTCTCTGCGTATTCATCTGTAAAATGGAGATAATAATCGTGTCTTGTCCTAACACTCCCTCACAGAGCTGCTGTAAGAAGGGGCTTTCTAAGGCTATTATTGTTTTATTAATTTTTTTTTGGAGACAGGGTCTTCATCTGTCGGCCAGGCTGGCGTGCAGTAGCGCGATCACAGCTCACTGCAGCCTCAACTTCTGAAGCAGTGGAGACTGCAGGCGCACACCACCATGCCTGGCTAATTTTTGTATTTTGGGTAAGAGATAGGGTCTCCCTTTGTTGCCCATTGCTAGAATTCCTGGGCGCAAGCAATCCTCCTGCCTTTGGCCTCCCAAGAGCTGGGATTATAAGCATGAGCCACCTTGCCCAGCCTGTTATTGCTTTAATAGTATAGCAATAATAATAATAACAGGGCAGGTTTCTGAAATCCAGCCCTCCTAGTAGCCTGATCCCCTTGATGTGGGGTGCCTCTCCAGGTCTCCAGGGATGAGCGCTGGATTGACGCGCCGGGGACCTCACCTTTCTCTTTGTATGTGCATGCATGTATACCACTGTGTTTATTAAAAATGTCATGCATATTTACTGTAGAAAAAAATAGAAAACCAAGACCAGCAAAAGGAAAAAACCCTCTGAAATCTCACCACTGAGAGGTAATTTGGGACTGGAATTTCCTTCCAGTCCTTTGTGCGTGTGTGTCTCTGCTTTGTGAAAATGTGATTGTAGAGTTTTGCTACCTGTTTTAGTCTTTCATGAAGTGTATGTGGACCCGCCTGGGTCTGTCTCCCATCTCTAATCCCATCTGCTGCAAAGTTTTCTGTCTGCTAAAGGGCATGGGATAAGGAGAGACCATCCCCTTCTTTTCCCATGCTCATTGTCCAATACTTTCTAGTCCAAGTGTCCAACATAACATGAGGAAGATGCCCTATCTGGCTCTCCTCTCTGTAATTTTCTCTGTTATTCGCCATCTCCCTTCCAGACCTCTCAAGTTAACCCTGACCCTTGAGGTCTCACTGGGCTTTAAATGAGGCCTTTGTAAAGAGAATAACCCATAACACAATGGAAAGTGTGAGCCGAATGGTGCTTACTTCTCAAAAGATGTGTCCATTTTATCTTGGAGAGAGCTTGAGGAAGACTGGATTTGCAAGGGAAGGAATGTGCAGATACCTGGCCTCAGGTACTCCAGCTGTGCCTCCTCTTTGTCATCAGCCTCTCATCACCTGGCTGAATCGAGAAACTTCAAACAGCAAAAGTTCTGAAAAGTAACACCAAAGATGGACCCCCCGGGCATTGCCCAGGATGTAACAGAGGTGGGATAGCCTAGGCCCCAACTCAGGGAAATGCTTCCACTTGTATGGGAAGGAGCTGGCAGACCTTCTAGGGCTGCAGGGCAGAAATATCAGATAAGACAGGCAGGTTGAGGAGGGTGAGGTGGGGGATCTGGAGAGACCCACTTTACCCAGGACACACAAAGGAAAAAATGCAGGCTGACCTTTTGAATTGTATCCTGAAGGCAATGGAGAAGATATTGATCAGGAAGTGGTTACTGACACCAGATTCTGCAGGAGAAGCCTGGTCAGAGACAGACAGGCCTGGGCCCGAGGAAGAGAAGACCTACAGGGATGGCGGTTCCTCCCTTTCAAAGGGTGAGAGAAAGTAGTCAAAGATGGCAGGAGCTGGATAGAGGAAAGCCGGGTGAGGTCCGGCCCCCGCCGCCTCTACTCCCCGTTTCCTCCTTCAATCCGTCCTCACCAAGGCCTTTGGCTTTAACTCCTTAAATACCTCTCAGAGGGATCCACTTTTTAAATGCCCATCTGAGCTTATGCCTCCTGCTCAGAACCTTTTCCTTGGTCCTGCAAAGCCCTCTATGGCCAGGGCCTGGCCAGCCCTCCAGCCTCATCTCTCGTCCCTATCTCCTGGTTATACCCTCCACCCAGTCTCCTTTCAGTGCCTCAGCCTGGAAAGTCCTCCCCTACAGACAAGTCTCTGGTACCCGACTATTTGACATTGACTTGCTCATCATGCAGGTTTCAGCTCCACTTCGTTTCCCCCAGAAACCTCTGAATTCTCTGTTGCACCCCATAGCTCATCACGCAAATGTCTTGAGCTGTGTAATTTATTGCGTTTTGAACATCTTTCCCTACTCTACGGATGCTCCCTGGCTTACGATGGGGTTACGTGCCCTGAAAGTATCATTAAGTCGAAATGCCTCTAAAGGATGAGATCATGGATTGCAAGAGTCCTGACTTGCGTGGGACGGCCGTGACTGGCTTGCCACCCCTATGCTGGCCAATTATCTTCAGTTCTTTTCCCCAGAAGCAGGAGACACATATGGCCGTTTTGTACTCATGATGGGATGCGAAAACACAAAACAATACCCAAAAAATGCTGGCAACACAGTCTACTGTAGAGTGTCAGTTGCCTGCACTTGTGATGGCAGGGCTGATGGGCAGCTGTGGCCCACTGCCCTGACAGGCACTGCAAGTCTGAGACTACACATTACTAGCCTGGGAAAAGATCAATATCCCAAATTCCAAGTAGAGTTTCTACTGAATGTCCGTTGCTTTCGCACCACTGCAAAGTTGAAAAATTGGAAGTCAGAACCATCTGTACTGTGGGTCCCACGGGGCAGAAATGGAGTAACGGTGTCTAACTCACACCTGTTCCCCCAGTGCTTGGATGTACGTCGTGCTCCAAAGACAGTGGCTGTATGTAACCATCTGAGTTGAGAGTCAGGTGGCTGGGCTGATTGCGAAACCTCCTGGGCTGTGTGTCCTCGCATGTAAAGGAAGGGGGGCTGTCCCAGGTGACCTCTTAGCTTCTTTCCAGTGAGTGAACTTTCAGCAGTCATGGGAGGGGGTAGGAGAGGCTGTCTGGAGGTGCCTGACAGGTGCTCTCCCTGGAGAGCAACTTCTAAAGCCACCAGGCATTGAAAGTCTTTATCTGGCTGCCAAGTTTGCTTATTGTTGTCCAGCCAAAATCTGAGCAGGGTCGCTGTGACAAGAAGGGACGGCGCAACGGTCAGTCTGGAAGTTTCTTTGTTTGAGACAGGGTCTTGCTCTGTCATCCAGGCTGGAATGCAGTGGTGTGGGTGACTCACTGCAGCCTCAAACTCCTGAGCTCAAGTGATCCTTCATGCCTCAGGCTCCTGAGTGGCTGGGATCACAGGTGCGTGCCACCATGCATGCTATTTTTGGTATTTTTTTGTAGAGATGTGGTCTCTACAAAATGTTGCCTGGGCTGGTCTTGAACTCCTGCGCTCAAGCAGTCCTCCCGCCTCAGCCTCCCCAAGTGCTGCGATTGCAGGCATGAGCCACCGTGCCCGGCCCAGTCTGGCAATTTCTGTCATCCATTCAGCTCTGTCCAAGCCACTGCCAGTTCAGGCTGTTCTTCAGACAGCAGCTGCTGAGACATCTAGCGGAACAGGCCTTTGTCCAGAATTGGTTCATTCCCTGGGCACAGAAATACGCTCTGTGATAGCACAGTCCCAGAGGGTCTGGAGCACTCAAAGTGTGACCCTGGACCACACGCATCTTGCCTGGGTGTGTATGAGGGAGCGTGGGGATATACTGAAATGAAGATTCCTCAGCCCCACGGACCTCCTGGGCCTTTTCTTTCTTTTTTTTTTTTTTTTTTTTGAGATGGAGTCTCTGTCGCCCAGGCTGGAGTGTAGCGGTTCAATCTCCACTCACTGCAACCTCTGCCTCCTGGGTTCAAACAATTCTCCTGCCTCAGCCTCCCTAGTAGCTGGGATTATAGGTGTGCACCACTGCGCCCAGCTAATTTTTTATATTTTTAGTAGAGATGGGGCTTCACCATGTTGGTCTCGAACTTCTGACCTCAGGTGATCCACCCGCCTCGGCCTCCCAAAGTGTTGAGATTACAGGTGTGAGCCACTGAGCCCAGCCTAACTTCCTGGGGCTTGCCATGGGCCAGGGCAAAGCCTCCCAGGTGACCCTTATGTACATGATCCACAGTCTGTGGCCAAGTGTTCACCCAAAGGGCTTGAAACCAAGATCTGAGAAGAGGTTAGTAAATCTGGACTGAAGCCAAGATCCCTGGCACGGACTTTCAGGATGGGCCGGCTGCATGAGGCTGCCCGACTCAGGGCTGTTGCTGTAACCCCGGCAGAGCCACAGCGGCTCTCAGAAAACTATTTTTGCTGGCATTGACATTGAAGGTGCATCTCACATGGATTAGTCTAACTCAGTTCAACTTCCTGGACTTTTGTATCCAAGACATCTAATGATTCCCACCCTTGGACGGGCCTCCACCCAAGTGAGAAAGATGTTCAGGGCGGTGCAATTTTTTTTTTTTTTTTTTTTTTTTTTTTTTTTTTTTTTTTTTTTTTTGTTGAGACAGAGTCTCGCTCTGTCGCCCAGGCTGGAGTGCAGTGGCCGGATCTCAGCTCACTGCAAGCTCCGCCTCCCGGGTTCACGCCATTCTCCTGCCTCAGCCTCCCAAGTAGCTGGGACTACAGGCGCCCGCCACCTCGCCCGGCTAGTTTTTTTTTGTATTTTTTTAGTAGAGACGGGGTTTCACCGTGTTAGCCAGGATGGTCTCGATCTCCCGACCTCGTGATCCGCCCGTCTCGGCCTCCCAAAGTGCTGGGATTACAGGCTTGAGCCACCGCGCCCGGCCAAGGGCGGTGCAATTTGTGATGATAAAATCTTGGTGGCACTCCAAAGATCGGGTAGTAGGGGAGACCGAGCACGTTTCCACACGAAGCCATGGAAATCAGCTCACAGGTGGCCCGCAGGGAGGCAGGGAACCGTGGAGTGGAAACGCGATGTTCCGTGGGAAAGAAGACAGATTCTGTGAACACAACCGCTTGTGACAGATGATATGCAAAAGCTTAAAGCACAGTGAGCTGAAAAGATTTGGAAGTGATGCCGAGTTTACAAACAAAAAGGACCCTGTGGCCTTTAAAAGTACCAATTTTAAAAATACATGAGGCCGGGCGCGGTGGCTCAAGCCTGTAATCCCAGCACTTTGGGAGGCCAAGGCGGGCGGATCATGAGGTCACGAGATTGAGACCATCCTGGCTAACATGGTGAAACCCCGTCTCTACTAAAAAATACAAAAAAACTAGCTGAGCGAGGTAGCGGGCGCCTGTAGTCCCAGCTACTCGGGAGGCTGAGGCAGGAGAATGGCGTGAACTCGGGAGGCGGAGCTTACAGTGAGCTGAGATCCGGCCACTGCACTCCAGCCTGGGTGACAGAGCAAGACTCCGTCTCAAAAAAAAAAAAAAAAAAAAAAAAGTACATTAATTCACAATTTAAAGAGACACCAAGCTCCACCTAATGGGGACATCTGTAAGGGTGGTGACAGCGCCTAAATCGTGTGGCACCGTTCCCAGTACAGGCCTACGGGGCGTCCATTGGCTCTAGGTTTAGATTCTACAGCATCTGGTTCTTCATCCCAGCCTTTTTTATGGACACCTCCACGCCGCCCCCTTTTTATTCCCATCTTCTGTCTCATTTTGGCTTACTCACGCAGAACATTGCAAAAGTGCTCCTCACGTTCAGTAGTGGGGGACTGTTGGCGATTAAATTCACATTAGGCTTCTGTGGTAGTGAGAGAGGTGCCTGGATCATGTAGAAGTTGATACAAGAAAGATAATTCTCCTACCACACACACACACACACAGAGAGAGACACACACAACCCTAGGGTTAGGAACAGGCTTTGCATGCTCTGAAGTTCTGGGCCCATCACAAGAGTTGAAAATGGTCTCTCCCCAGATGTGGATTCTAGGGAAGAAAAGAGGGAGATCATCGGAACCATCATGGCTCGGGGGCCTGGTGAGGTCCTGATGTAGCCATTTTGGGTTGGCTGCAGAGCTGGCAGATGGGCTGTGTGTGAGCCTGGTGGAGGTCCAATGAAGCTAAGTCATTGGAGCCCTAAAAGAGGGGCCTTTCTATGGGCTCAGCACAGAGGATTCTGTTCTTCTTGAGGGCGGCGAGAGGCAGCCTTGCGGCTGGACCAGCAGCAGCATCACCAACTCTGGGGTACCAGCTTCAGTGAGGGCCCCATGGGGCAGATGCAGGCAGCGGCGGCAGCAGCAAATCCTTAGGCACCCATTCTCTCCTAGGGAGCAGGGATCAGGCGAACCCCCCATTTTGGGCCATGTAGCCTGCCAGGGGAGAGGGGCTTCCTCAAGAAAGATACTGGACGGCCTGGGTCTAGTGGGTGGGGGGCAGGAGGTGATTTTAAGTTAACCTCCAGAAATAAGCGCATTATCCATTCCTGTAGTGAAAGCACTGTGGAGCAATTCATAGAATTGCCGCCTGGAATTTCGAGGAAGAATGGTTCAATATTCCAGAATTTACCCTCACATCTGAGGCTTCCTAGATTGCAAGGTGTTCAGCAGGCCCGTAATGTTTCACCCTGAGAGTCCAGATCCCACTGGGACTCCAAATGGATGATCTCATCGCTACCTCCGGCTCCTCTGGTCTACGGACTTCCTTGCTGGAATGAGTTCTTGTTGTTGAAGGCCGCATTCCCTCCAGTCTGCACTAGGAATCTTGGATAACAAGGGGGTTATCCCAGAAGGCCGCCTCTGCAGATTTCAGAGGAAATTTAATGTGATGTATGGCTTGAGAAACTGAAGCGAAAAACCAAAAAGGCAGGTTGGGCGTGGTGGCTCATGCCTGTAATCCCAGCACTTTGGGAGGCCGAGGCGGGCGGATCATGAGGTCAGTGGTTTGAGACCAGCCTGACTAACATGGTGAAACCCCGTCTCTACTAGAAATCCAAAAATTAGGCAGGCGTGGTGGCGCCCGCCTATAATCCCAGCTGCTCAGGAGGCTGAGGCAGGAGAATCACTTGAACCCGGGAGGCAGAGGTTGCAGTGAGCCGAGATTGTGCCACTGCACTCCACTCTGGGTGACAGTGTGAGACTCTGTCTCAAAAAAAAAAAAAAAAAAAAAGAGGCTGGGCACGGTGGCTCAAGCCTGTAATCCCAGCACTTTGGGAGGCCGAGATGGGTGGATCACGAGGTCAGGAGATGGAGACCATCCTGGCTAACTTGGTGAAACCCCGTCTCTACTAAAAAATACAAAAAAACTAGCCGGGCGAGGTGGCGGGCGCCTGTAGTCTCAGCTACTCGGGAGGCTGAGGCAGGAGAATGGTGTAAACCCGGGAGGCGGAGCTTGCAGTGAGCTGAGATCCGGCCACTGCACTCCAGCTTGGGCGACAGAGCGAGACTCCGTCTCAAAAAAAAAAAAAAAAAGAAAAAGAAAAACTGAAAAGGCTGGGAAGTTCTCAAAAAAAGTGATTCTGACCCAGTGGTTGCAAATAAATGTTTTAATATTTCAAAAAGCCTCCCATCCCCAGCCCCAGAAATTGTACATTTGCCTGTGAAAGGTGGCAGAGGCTCACTGAAGTCGGATTTCTTTATTTCTGACTGGACTTGTTGGGTCGGGGTCATCCTTGGGGCCCCAGGCTTCCCTGCGATGGTGGGCACTCACCTCCCTTCCCGTTCCCCTCTCTTCCCAGTTCTTGGTTCAGCTGATGGTGTTCCTGATCAGCTTCATAAGCTCCGTGTTCTGTGGCCACCTGGGCAAGCTGGAGCTGGACGCAGTCACGCTGGCGATCGCGGTACGTATGGGCTTTCCGGCAGGTCTACCAACACTGTCTGTGTTTGTCTCCTGCTGCTACTATAACAAATCACCAAAATGTAGTGGTCGAAACCTGCACAGACTTATTCTCTTACAGTGCTGGAGTGCAGAAGTCTGAAGTGGGTTTCATGGCCTAAAATCGAGGTGCTGCAACTTTAATTCCCCTATGCCGTGTACCTTGCAGATTCCTAGGTTCTGGGGATTGGGATGGGGACATCTTGGGGGGCATTATCCTGTCTACCACATCTTCTCATTTCTATTTATTTTATTTTATTTTGTTTTTTTGTTTTGAGACGAAGTCTTACTCTGTCACCCAGGCTGGAGTGCAATGGTGCAATCTCGGCTCACTGCAACCTCCGCCTCCCGGGTTCAAGCGATTCTCCTGTCTCAGCCTCCTGAGTAGCTGGGGTTACAGGCAGGCGCCACCACACTTGGTTAATTTTTGTATTTTTAGTAGAGATGGGGTTTCACCATGTTGCCCAGGCTGGTCTTCAACTCCTGAGTTCAAGCAATCCACCTGCCTTGGCCTCCGAAAGTGCTGAGATTACAGGCGTGAGCCACTGCGCCCAGCCTCACATCATCTTATTTCTTTCTTTTTTTTTTTTTTCAGACGGAGTCTCCCTCCAACCCAGGCTGGAGTGCAGTGGTGTAGTCTCGGCTTACTGCAACCTCTGCCTCCTGGGTTCAAGCAATTCTCCCGTTTCAGCCTCCTGAGTAGCTGGTACTACAGGTGCCTGCCACCACCTGTAGTGGTGGCTAATTTTTGTATTTTTAGTAGAGACGGGGTTTCACCTTGTTGCTCAGGCTGGTCTTGAACTCCTGACCTCAGGTGATCCACCCGCCTCGGCCTCCCAAAGTGCTGGGATTACAGGCATGAGCCACAGCACCCGGCCTACATCATCTTATTTCTAATCCATGGAACTCGTTCCCACTCTTGGTCCCACAGCTTGGGGAGGGGAACAGTAAAAGGGGCGCTGAAGTCTGACTTCCTCAATGGAACTGACTCCCCCCATGCCCACCCCTCCGTTGTCTGTCTTACTGAGAGTCCTAATCTAGAAAGGAGTCTGGAAGGTGACAGTCTAGATCTTTGTGTCCAAATTTAAAATTGGAAAGATCTGCAAATCCTCTCCGTATAGTAGATGTGAACTCCCCCAAACCAGAGACATGTCATCAGTCTCAGCCAGGAATTGTCAACTGGGCACGCAAGACCAAAGGGTTTGGTTTGTCTAGTTAGGGTATTTCTAGAAAAGTGGATTCAGTGGCTCTCGGGCAGGTGTATGTTCCCCTTTCCTTTCCTCCTGCCCTGACGGAGACACAGTTTCACTTGATCTGCCTGGTCTCACCAGGCATTTGAGTTTGCTACCCATGAACTATGCAAGATGCCTGGGAACTAGTCACCAAGTATATGTGGAACTAGCTATGAGTACATATGGCTTATTTATTTATTTATTTATAAATGGAGTCTCGCTTTGTCGCCCAATCTGGAGTGCAGTGGTGCGATCTTGGCTCACTGCAGCCGCCACCTCCGGGGTTCAAACGATTCTCCTGCCTCAGTCTGGGATTACAGGCATGCGCCACTACACCCAGCTAATTTTTTGTATTTTTAGGAGAGATGGGGTTTCACCATGTTGGTCAGGTGGGTCTTGAACTCCTGATTTTGTGATCCGCCCTCCTCAACCTCCCAAAGTGCTGGGATTACAGGCGTGAGCCACTGCCCCAGCATGACTTATTTTATTTTGGCTATAGTGGGCAACATGGACAAATCCCAGGCTTAATTATCCATTTTGTTTTTAAGTATTGTATATTTGCAATAGAGGAGAAGACAGAAATGCACTTAGCAAGACTCAGCAGATTCTCTTTGGCCAAGGAATTGCAGGATGTGGCCAAGGACTTATCAAAGTCAGTGCTTCCAGGCCAGGTGCAGTTTGGGCTGTTGTCCACAGGTTCCCTGCTGTAGAATCAAGTGGAGGTACCAGATTCCAGATAGGGAGTGCATCAGACATCCTGCGATACCACTCCTGGTTTGGGGGGCACTGCCCTGGGTTCCCCAAAGCTTCAGGGGTTGCTGCTAACCCTGGTGAAGGTGAGCATACCTGGAAAGCCTCTGGCACTAGCCTGGACTTCAGACTGCCTCTGCACTCCCAGTGCCCCCCAAGGTACGGACGCAGGCCATGCTAGGTCTCCAGCAGGTGGACTTTTCTGTGCTACTGTGCCATTGCATTCCCAGAAGAAGTGTCCCTGATTGCTGAAATTGGAGAGCAAAGTGACTTTTTTTTTTTTGAGACAGAGTCTTGCTCTGTCACCCAGGTTGGAGTGCAGTGGCACGATCTTGGCTGACTGCAAGCTCCGCCTCCCGGGTTCACGCCATTCTCGTGCCTCAGCCTCCCGAGTAGGTGGGAATACAGGCGCCTGCCACCATGCCCGTCTAATTTTTTGTATTTTTTAGTATAGATGGGGTTTCACCGTGTTAGCCAGGATGGTCTCCATCTCCTGACCTCGTGATCCGCCTGCCTCGGCCTCCCAAAGTGCTGGGATTACAGGCGTGAGCCACCGCGCCTGGCGCAAAGTGACTTTTTAAAAGAGAAAGGCTGGGTAATCGCCTCTAGCCTAGACTTTTCCGCTTCTAAACTTGTACGTGTCCTTAACCCAGCCAAGATCTTGTAACCATAATAGGTTCGTCGACTTGCTCATGGCAAGTCAATAATCCAAGTCGCCAGGTTGCAACAGTGAAAGAGGTTTAATTGTAAGGCCACTGAATGAGGAAACCTCAAATCAGTCTCTCCAAGGAGTTTGGGGCTAGAGTTTTTAAGGGTTTTCGAATGGGCTGCAGTGTGATTGTTGTTTGGTTGAAGAGTGCAGCGTGAAGTCATGGGACAGGGAGATGAAGAAACTGTGTTCTCGTGCTGATTCAGTTCCTCTATGTGGGTCTTCAAACTGGTTGGTGTCAGATGTTTCACTGGAATTTAGGCTCTGCTTAATAATTTTTTTTTTTTTTTTTTTGAGACAGAGTCTCGCTCTGTCGCCCAGGCTGGAGAGCAGTGGCACGATCTCAGCTCACTGCCACTTCTGCCTCCCGGGTTCAAGTGATTCTCTTGGCTCAGCCTCCTGAGTAGCTGGGAATACAGGTGCCTGCCACCATGCCCGGCTAATTTTTGTATTTTTAGTAGAGATGGGGTTTCACTGTATTGGTCAGGCTGGTCCCAAACTCCTGACCTCATGATCTGCCCACCTAGGCCTCCCAAAGTGCTGGGATTACAGGCATGAGCCACCACACCCAGCCAGATTTTTTTTTTTCTTTTTTGAGTCAGGGTCTCCATTACCCAGGCTAGAGTGCAGTGGTGCTGTCTACTGCACTCTAGAAGCTCACTGTAATCTCTGCTTCTTGGGCTCAAGTGATCCTTTCACCTCAGCCTCCAGAAATAGCTGGGACTGCAGGAGTGTGCCACCATGCCTGCTAGTTTTTGTACTTTTGTAGAGATGACGTTTCATCATGCTGCCTAGGCTGGTCTCAAACTCCTGGGCTCAAGCGGTCCTCCCACCTTGGCCTCCCAAAGTGCTGGGATTACAGGCATAAACCAACAATTCTTAAACCTGGCCAACAATTCTTAAACAATAGCCTTATGATTGTAACACCAGAAATCCCATCTGTAGGAACAGTGGGGATGCACGTGGCCAGTGTCTGGTAGGAACAGTGGGGATGCACGTGGCCAGTGTCTGGTAGGTACAGTGGGGATGCACGTGGCCAGTGTCTGGTAGGTACAGTGGGGATGCACGTGGCCAGTGTCTGGTAGGAACAGTGGGGATGCACGTGGCCAGTGTCTGGTAGGAACAGTGGGGATGTACGTGGTCAGTGTCTGGTAGGAACAGTGGGGATGCACCTGGCCAGTGTGTCTGGTAGGAACAGTGGGGATGTACATGGTCAGTGTCTGGTAGGAACAGTGGGGATGCACATGGCCAGTGTGTCTGGTAGGAACAGTGGGGATGTACATGGTCAGTGTCTGGTGCCACATGACTTTCAGTTATAAGGAAGTGGGTCAAAGTGCAGCCTGATTAATACTGTAGTTCTGGGCCGGGCGGGGTGGCTCACGCCTGTAATCCCAGCACTTTGGGAGGCCAAGGTGGGCAGACCATGAGGTAAAGAGATTGAGACCATTCTGGCTAACATGGTGAAACCCCGTCACTACTAAAAATACAAAAATTAGCCGGTTGTGGTAGCACGTGCCTGTAGTGCCAGCTACTCGGGAGGCTGAGGCAGGAGAATCCTTTGAACCCGGGAGGTGGAGGTTGCAGTGAGCCGAGATTGCGCCACTGCGCTCCAGCCTGGGCGACAGAGTGAGACTCTGTCTCAAAAAAAAAAAAAAAAGTATATGTATATACACACATACACACACACATATATATAAAATAGTTCTGTCCAGAATTCTTGATAAACCTGTGAGAATGGCTTCGGTCTGAGCGGGGTCCAGGCAGCTAACAAAGTTGGTAAAATTGACTTGTGAATGATGAAGGAGGAGCTTTGCAGGTTCTCATCAACAGACACAGGGATTTTGTCTTCCTTTCCTCCTTTCACTCTACAGGGCCTTATCTTTGGGTTTATTTGCAGGTTATCAATGTCACTGGTGTCTCAGTGGGATTCGGTTTATCTTCTGCTTGTGACACCCTCATCTCCCAGGTAAATGGCAGTGGTCACACGCTCACAGGGACCTCAGACATCTTTTCTCAAGTGTGGCAGGAAGAGCCCCACTGGCAGGAAGAGCCCAGCAGCCAGCACCTGCAGCGCCTATCGGCCAGCAGCTCCTCTTCTCCTGGCCTGCTTTCTTTGAAATGTCACTGGGTTTCTTTCAGCTGTGTCAACTACTTTTTGTCTGCACAACTGCCTTACACTATATTTTGATCACATAGGGGACATTTTGTAAAATTCCCTTCTATTGCTCCCTACGTTCGAATTTGCTATAGTTCTGTGGCTCTCAAAATTGAGCGTGCATTGAACTTGGAGGGCTTGTTAAAACCCAGCTTGCCTGGCCCCACCCAGTGGCAGGCTGGTAAATGTTCACCAGGTCTTGGGTGAAAGGGGAAGGAGGGTGAAAGCGGAAGGAGGGAAACACATGACTGGTGGTGTTTGCCAATTCCAGGGGTGTAAGTAGTTCCTCTGGTTAGTTTCAGACTACCAGAGATGTCACTGAACCTGGAGCTGGAGGAGATGCACACAACTTGAAAAGATGTGCAAAATTTGGCTTGTTTTGTTTTGAGACAGGGGCTTGCTCTGTCGCTCAGGCTAGGCTGCAGTGGCACACCCATTGCTTACTGCAGCCTCGAACTCCTGAGCTCCAGCGATCCTCTTGCCTCAGCCTCTCAAGTACCTGGTATTATAGGCATGCACCACTACATCCAGCTAATTTTTTGTATTTTTTGTAGAGATGGGGTTTTGCCATGTTGCACAGGCTGATCTCAAACTCCTGGGCTCAAGCAATCCTCCTACCTCAGCCTCCCAACATGTTGGGATTATAGGCATGAGCCACAATGCCCAGCCTGGTTTTTTTTTTTTTTTTTTTTTTTTTTTTGAGATGGACTCTGGCTCTGTTGCTCAGCTTGGAGGGCAGTGGCGGGATCTCGGCTCCCTGTAACCTTTGCCTCCCTAAAAAAAATTTTTTTCCAGTCTCTAAAAATAAATGAAGTGTGAATTTCAGATTGTTTACTTCTGTAAAAAGAAAAATTGTTTTAAATAGAATTTTTTTTTTTTTTTTTTTTTTTGAGACGGAGTCTCGCGCTGTGTCACCCAGGCTGGAGTGCAGTGGCGTGATCTCGGCTCACTGCAAGCTCCGCCTCCCAGGTTCACGCCATTCTCCTGCCTCAGCCTCCTGAGTAGCTGGGACTACAGGCGCCCGCCACCACGCCTGGCTAGTTTTTTGTATTTTTAGTAGAGACGGGGTTTCACCATGTTAGCCAGGATGGTCTCGATCTCCTGACCTCGTGATCCACCCGCCTCGGCCTCCCAAAGTGCTGGGATTACAGGCTTGAGCCACCGCGCCCGGCCTAGAATTTTTTTTTTTAAAAAGGTATGGATCTCTGAATCCTGCCCTGGGTGAATTAAGTCCAGAATGTCATTAGTGAGACCTTGGCCTCAGAGTTTTGAAAGTGATCCCCCGGTGATGCTAATGGAAGCTGAGTTTGAGAAGCATCCTTCACACCATCCTCATCCTACCTAAACACTGGGGCAAAGTCTCTAGGGCCATGGACTTCTTTTTTTTTTTTTTTTTTTTGAGGAGTCTTGCTCTGCCCCCCAGGCTGGAGTGTGGTGGCGTGATCTCAGCTCACTGCAACCTCTGCCTCCCGGGTTCAAGCGATTCTCGTGCCTCAGCCTCCTGAGTAGCTGGGATTACAGGCGTCAGCCACCTCACCAGCCAACCTGCTTCTTTATGAGGCAAAATTGAAGGCTTTTAGGGGACAGCTGGGGTGCTGGGTCTGTGCTAATGGGTTCATTTTGGCTGTGTGCACCCCAGACGTACGGCAGCCAGAACCTGAGGCACGTGGGCGTGATCCTACAGCGGAGTACGCTCATTCTGCTCCTCTGCTGCTTCCCCTGCTGGGCGCTATTTCTCAACACCCAGCACATCCTGCTGCTCTTCAGGCAGGACCCGGAAGTGTCCAGGTAAGATGGAACCTGTCACGGTGGGACTGTGTGTCCGTCCCACAGAAAGATTATGCTGTCTGGGTGCAGCTAAGGCCAGGGACAAGGCCGCACACCAAGGTGGTGCTAATCTCTCCTTGGCTGACGTCTCCTAGGTCTTAATACTTTCCTCACCTGGCACCTAAGATGTACTCCCCCTCCCCTCCTGGGTGACTTGCATGGTTAAGAGTTTTCAATGAAAACAGATTTGCAAGCACTCTGCATGTGGGATGGTAGTTTCTGACGTTTGCTCAAAGCTTAGTTATTCTTGACCTTGGTTGATATTAAAATCACCTGGGTGCTTTCAAATCCACCTGTGCCCCTGCTCCCTACCACTCAATATTCTGGTTTTTTTTTTTTGTTTTTTTTTTTTTTGAGACCAAGTCTCGCTCTGTCCCCCAGGCTGGAGTGCAGTGGTGCGATCTTGGCTCGCTGCAACCTCTGCCTCCCGGGTTCAAGCAATTCTCCTGCCTCAGGCCCCCGAGTAGCTGGGATTACAGGCATCCGCCACCACGCCTGGCTAAGTTTTGAACTTTTAGTAGAGACGGGGTTTCATCATGTTGGCGAGGCTGGCCTCAAACTCCTGACCTCGTGGGATCTGTCACCTCGGCCTCTCAAAGTGCATGAGCCACCATGCCCGGCCAGGATTCTGTTTTAATTAGTCTGGGGTGAGGCCTGGGTATTGGTATCTTTCAAAGCACCCTAGGTAATTCTAATGTGCTGCCAAGTTTGAGAACCAGTGATTTAATTGGGTAAGAGCTTTTACAACTCTAATCTAGACCAGCGGCTCTGAACTAGGAGACATTTGGCAACGTCTGAAGACATTTCCGGTTATCACAGCTGGCAGTAGGTGGGTGCTCCTGGTAGAAGCCAAGGAGGCTGTGAAAGATCCTGCAGTGCTCGGGACAGCACCCCACAACAGGCGGAGAATTACCTGGCCATAGTGCTGAGGTTGAAAAACCCTGTCCTAGACATAAAGACATCAAATAACCAAGAAAGGTTATCTGGGTTATAAGATGACAAGCTCTATATGTAAATTTTCACATTTGCTCTAGCAATTTTTTCTTTCTTTCTTTTTTTTTTTTTTTTTTTTTGAGATGGAGTCTCGCCCTGTCATCCAGGCTGGAGTGCAATGGCGTGATCTCAGCTCACTGCAACCTCCTCCTCCCAGGTTCAAACGATTCTCCTGCCTCAGCCTCCCGAGTAGCTGGGATTACAGACAGCCGCCACCACGCCCGGCTGTTTTTTGTATTTTCAGTAGAGACGGGGTTTTACTGTGTTAGCCAGGTGGTCTCGAACTCCTGACCTCATGATCTGCCTACCTCGGCCTCCCAAAGTGCTGGGATTACAGGCGTGAGCCACCGCGCCCGGCCTGCTCCAGCAACTTAAGCCTATTAATTTCGAAAGAGCCAAGGATGCAAAAGGCAGTTTTAGTTATTTTCTTCTGCCCACCTTTCCCTGGAAACAGAGGCCTCCATCACAGTTTTTGTTGTTGTTTTTCTTTTCGTTATTTAGGCTTACCCAGACCTATGTCACGATCTTCATTCCAGCTCTTCCTGTAAGTGCTTAAGGGCTAAGAGGTTCCCTTCTTGGGGTCCGTGGGTGAAAGGTAGCCGCCATATCTGTGAGCTCAGTGCATTGGCTCAGTCTTAGATGATTCTTATCTGTGCTGTTGGTGCCCATCAAGGAAGCCTGTTTTTATTTATGCCTGTTAAGGACACAACAGATGTTTGTCTCAAGGAACACCAAGATTGAGGCTGCTCCAGGAGGTCTGGAGTAGCGCTGGAGAGACCTCCAGAATCATCCATAGAGAAGAGTGCAAACTTTCATTGTAAACAAGGGCAAAGTCTCACCGATCTGAGAACCCCTGAGGGTGTCACTTAGAACCTTTAGACTTTTTTTGGTCTGCTGAGTTTGACCACACAGGACCGGTAAGCATGGGTTAATGTTTGACACAGTAGTGTGTGGTCAATGAACAATGAGAGCTAAGTGGTTTTTTTGTTTGTTTGTTTGGTGTTTTGGAGACAGGGTCTCATTGCTGTCACCCAGGCTGAAGTGCAGGGACATTGTGACATTGTCATAGCTCACTGCACCCTTGACCTCCTGGGCTCAAGCCATCATCCTGTCTCAGCCTCCTGAGTAGCTGGAACTACAAGCACAAGTCACCACACTTGGCTAATTTTTTAGTTTTTCTAGAGACAAGGTCTTGCTTTTTTTTTTTTTTTTTTTTTTAAGCTAGGGTGTCACTCTGTTGCCCAGGCCGAAGTGCAGTGGCACAATCTTCACTCATTGCAACCTCTGCCTCCCGGGCTCAAGTGATCCTCCCACCTCAGCCTCCCGATTAGCTGGTACTGCAGGTGCACACCACCACGCCCAGCTAGTTTTTATATTTTTTTGTAGAGACAGCATTTTACCATGTTTCCCAGGCTGGTCTCGAACTCCTGGGTTCAAGCGATCCGTCTGCCTTGGCCTCCCACAGTGTTGGGTTGCATGTGTGAGCCACCACGCCTGGCCTGAGAGCTAAGTGTTTGTTATTTAGCTGGAGACTGTAGCTGAATTAGTCTGCGGGGGCTACCATAATATAATACCACACACTAGGGGGCCTAAACAACAGAAGTTTATTTTCTTACAGTTCAGGAAGCTGGAAGTCCAAGGTCAAGGCGTAGCAGGGTTGGTGTCCTCTGCGGCCTCTCTCCTTGGCCTGCAGATGGCCACCCTCTGCAGGTTGTCCCCTATGCATTCATACCCTGGTGTCTCCTGTCTTCTTATGAGGACACCAGTCCTATTGGATTAGGGCCCCACCCTAATGACCTCATATTAATTTTATCTCCCTTTGAGGACCTCCAGTTAGTCACACTGGGGACTAGGGCTTCAATATACGGATCTAGGGACACCATTTGCCCTCAGAATTGACAGTGTGCTCACTTATTTATCCTGAAACCTTGTAAATGTAACAATCTTTCATGATTCCACCACATAGGACCAGTCTATATGGAGGTGCCCATCTGGAATGTGCCCAGGGCCTCCTCTCCATGCCAGTGTCCCCAGAAGAGTCCTGGCCATTCACCCAGGGAAACTGCACCTCCTTTTGCCAGAGGGAATATGCTTGGGGCATATTCACCCATAAAGGAGATGTGAGAAGCCCCCGGGCCGTAACCCCTGGCCCCAGCCCTGTCCTGAGACGGCAGCCTCTGTGGCTCCGTGCAGCCAAGCCTTGGCTGTGGCTCCCAGCTCCCTGCCGTGTGACCCTCACTGCTGTGTGGCAAGGCTGAAACATTAACATTCATCTCTCTTGTTCTTTTGTAGGCAACCTTTCTTTATACGCTACAAGTTAAATATTTGCTCAACCAGGTAATACTGACTGTTCCCTTCCTTTGGGAGGCTAATGGGAGTTTGTACCTTTCTGGGAGTGGGGGTCCTGAAGATACTCCAGGACCAGGGACACCAGGGTGGAGGGAGCTCACCGCTGGGAGCCACTGAAAGGTATTTTTTCATTGTTGTGCACACACGACTCGGATGTCAGAGGTTTGTTAAGTGATATCCAGGAAAGAACATATTATATTTGGCTCTGGAAAACGTATCCAATTTCCACTTGGAAATATTGTCATTGGCAGGGTGGGCTCAGAGCCGCAGTGTTCCTTGGCTCTGCATTTTAACCAGTGTCCTGGAAAGAAGGGTGCATGCCTGTTTGCTCCCGAGACAGAGCGCAGGCTGGGGGCGGCTCGTCTGGCAGAGAGGGAACCCGCCTGTCTGCTCTGTGCTGTCTGAATGTCCCCACTTTTCTCAGCGAGGATATAAGAGCTCAAACTCTCATGACACCTAACGTCAGCCAGAACTCCTCCTATGTTATTAAACAGTCACGGCCAAAGGCCCTGGCTTGGAAGGGGTAGATTTATGAAATCAGCATATGTGGGACTCGCCACATTCTTCCAGACAAGTCCAGGTAAACGGGTACCCGGCAATGGATCCCGGCCGCACTGGTGGGCTCTCCAGGGATGTGCAACAGGGGGGGCCAGGACGGGAGGAGGAAGAAAGGAAGTTTCCCACCTATCTTAAAGTTAAGATATTACCCTATTTTAAAAATACATATATATTTTTTTTTTTTGAGAGGGAGTCTTGCTCTGTTGCCCAGGCTGGAGTGCAGTGGCCGGATCTCAGCTCACTGCAAGCTCCGCCTCCCGGGTTTTGCGCCATTCTCCTGCCTCAGCCTCCCGAGTAGCTGGGACTACAGGCACCCACCACCTCGCCTGGCTAGTTTTTTGTATTTTTTTGGTAGAGACGGGGTTTCACCGTGTTAGCCAGGCTGGTCTTGATCTCCTGACCTCGTGATCCGCCCGTCTCGGCCTCCCAAAGTGCTGGGATTACAGGCTTGAGCCACCGCGCCCGGACAAAAAAAAATATTTTTAAAGTAGATATGGGGTCTTGCTATGTTGCCCAGGCTGGTTTCAAATTCCTGGCCTCAAGAAATCCTCCTGCCTCAGTCTCCCAAAGTGCTGGGATTACAGGTGTGAGCCACTGCCTCCGGCCAGGATATTACTCTATCAACAAAACAAGAATATTTAGAATCCCTATTAGCATCTAGAATGACATCTCCGAAATAGGTGTAGACTAGAGAGAAGGAAACCCACACATCTCATCCGGCTCTGGACTGTCTCCTTTTGATCTAGACCCTTGCTAAGGCAGCATGGATACCTTAGCACGCTGCAAGGCCTTCTCCCGGACTCAGTCCCCCAACAACTGCGGTGGCCCTAACCTCAAGGTCTCATGTGACCTACTAGGGACAGTGAGTGTGAAAGTGTTCTCTCCTGTTCTCTGGGGCACAGGGAAAGGCCTGGAAGTAGGAACCACGAGCTGAGAGGGGTTGGGAGCTTTGAATTTGGTGACAGAGGACACGTGGGGTTTCCAAGGTCAGGAAGGAAGGCAGGGCATCCCAGACGGAGGGGATGCCTGTTTCTAGGGGCTGGGGCCCGCCGAGTCTCGTTAGGCCACTGCAGTGGGAGGGGACGCAGTGAGATGATGGCATCGAGAGGTGCGCTGGCCCAGGCTGAGGCTTTGTGTTTTCTTTTCTTTTTTTTTTTTTTTGAGACGGAGTTTCGCTCTATCGCCTAGGCTGGAGTGCAGTGGCCAGATCTCAGCTCACTACAAGCTCTGCCTCCCGGGTTCACGCCATTCTCCTGCCTCAGCCTCCCAAGTAGCTGGGACTACAGGCGCCCGTCACCACGCCCGGCTAGTTTTTTTTTTTTGTACTTTTTAGTAGAGACGGGGTTTCACCATATTAACCAGGATGGTCTCGATCTCCTGACCTCGTGATCCGCCCGTCTCGGCCTCCCAAAGTGCTGGGATTACAGGCTTGAGCCACCGCGCCCGGCCAGGCTTTGTGTTTTCTGCTGGGGCATTTCGTTTTGGGAAATTAACTAATTGGGAGAGGAAGAGGTGAGAGTTACGGACATGGTCCAAACAAATGATGGTGAAGGTCTGTGATGAAGAGTTTGTGTTGTGGGAGCAGTGGGAGATAGGATGATGAGTGGGTTCTATAAAAATGGCAGGGGCTGTCGGGCCCCCAGGGTGGAAGGAGTTTCTGCCCTGGGCCCTTCCCTAGGAAGACAGGGTGACCATTCGCTGAGCGTAGCACCGAAGAGAAGCAGCTGGGAGTTTGGAGAAAGTGAATGCTCTCGGAGAGGGCGGAGGGTGGGAAGAGAGCCAGATGGTACTAGGGGGAAGACAGACTTTGAAGTAGGAGAGTCAAGAGGGCCTTGGAGGAGAAGGTCACTCCACTGGGCGTGGAGACGCATGCGTATTGCAGGCTTGGCCGCCTCCTCTCGTCCTCCCACGAGCCTGCTCTTCTGCCTTCTTCCATTTCATTGCAATGGGTGGAATTGCGTGGCCTCCCCATTTTCACTCCCAGTAACCTGTCCTTTTGGTCCCTGTCACATCCTCAACTCCATCTTTCCTTCCCTCCCACATCTGGTCAGTCACCTGGTCCTTTAGCTTCTGCCTGCTCCTCCCAATTCTCAGTGCCACCACCTGAATTCATTTCTTTCTTTTTCTTTTCTTTTCTTTTTTTTTTGAGACAGAGTCTCACTCTGTTGCCCAGGCTGGAGTGCAGTGACGTGATCTCGGCTCACTGCAACCTCCACCTTCCAGGTTCAAGTGATTCTCCTGCCTCAGCCTCCCAAGTAGCTGGGACTACAGGCGTGTGCCACCATGCCCAGCTAGTTTTTGTATTTTTAGTAGAGACGGGATTTCACCATGTTGGCCAGGCTGGTCTCAAACTCCTGACCTCAGGTGATCCGCCCACCTTGGCCTCCCAAAGTGCTGGGATTACAGGCGTGACCCACCGCGCCCAGCCCTGAATTCATTTCTTGTCATTTGTCCTCTGTGTCATTTCAGAGGACCTTAACCTGGCTCCATCCACTGCTGTCTGCCTGAAAAGTAAATCTGATCACTAATTCCCTTGCTAAAAACTAACCAGGGCCTCCCCATAAATATGTGGCCTACACAAGTCATCGGCCAAGACCATTGTCTTGGCCCCACCAGCCTGAGACCACCAGAGACAGGCCTGCAGGCCAGTGGGTTTGCAGTTGGATTTATCAACCTGTGGCAATGAGAGAGACTAGAGGGGCCGGGGGATGCCTCACTAAAGGAAGAAAAGTTATTATAAAGGTTTGAAGAAGGATGGGGCTCAGGTGACATTATTAAACATATCGAAACCACGGTTTGATAGGCACCGAGCAGATCTGTGAGTGAGGGGCCCAACACCAGATCTGGGCTGTGACGTGGACCCGGTGATCCTCCTTTGGAAACTGAAGGCTAAGCAGGATGTTGAGGGTGGACAGATGTAGAATGCCACATCCAGGAGCTCCCACGAAGCTCTGTGCCTGGGTTCAAATTGAGACTACTTTTTTGTGTTAAAGTAGGCAAGAGTGGGGTGTTTTCTTTTTACTGATACAATTTCAAACAGCAGTGTTTCCGAACAGTGTGATTTTAGAGAACAAAGTTTCTCAATGAGTCAGAAAGCACTCGTCATTCTACTAGGAGAGTAATGACACTTTATGGGGACAGCGTGACCTTGGGAGAAAGGTTTCCTCTTACGTTTGCACTGACTTTATTTGCGTCTGCTATTCTAGCCGGATGCAGAGCAGAACAGAGTTTTACTTCCTCGGTCTGATGTAATGTTACTTTCACGCCCTGTCTTACTTTGACACACCAAATAGTCTGGATATTTCTCCGGTCCTGTACTTTTGAGAGTTAGATATGTTGGAATCCCTTCCGTATTCTAGAAAGGAACTCTAGTTTCTTCAAGACCTTAGGTCAATTTTTTTGAATTTCTATGTTGGTCAAGAAAGTATTCTCATTTTCTCCTATCGTCCAGTGTCAAAGATGGCTTGTTGACCCATTTAGCCCCTGCCAGTCCTTGCAATGTTGAAAATAAGCCATTTATCTTCTTCCTTCTCTGCTGCTGAACGTACCTTGCCTGTGTCTCTCTGTGGCCAGAACGCCGCACTTCATACCTCAAAGAGAGAAGGAAGAGAAAGGGATGGGAGAGTGGAAGGGCAGGAGCAACCAGGACGTGGCCTCCCCTAAGTTAAGCCCCCCTGCTCTGCCCATGACACCTACTGAGCAGGCCAGCTGGAGCCTGTGTGCTTGGGGAGCAGAAAGGCAGTCCTATTCTGTGGATCTCAAGGATGGCATATGCGGTGTCCTTGTTCCAGGGAATTCTCCTGCCCCAGATCGTAACTGGAGTTGCAGCCAACCTTGTCAATGCCCTCGCCAACTATCTGTTTCTCCATCAGCTGCATCTTGGGGTGATGTGAGTCCAATGTACTCTTGGGACAGGGACAAGGGATGACTTGCATGTGGCTTTTCCAGGAGGGAGAAGAGTGGGCTCTTCAGCTGGTTCTCGTGTTCACACGTGGTCTCTTTCTTGCACACCGTGGAAAGCACTGTCAGGGATGGAGGGTGAGGCTGCTCTGGGAAGAAGACCTTGGTCTGCTGAGGACGGCACGGGGAGGGATGAGTCTCCCCTCCTCACCCAGTGGGGCAGGGAGAGGCGCAGGAAGGTACCTCCCTCTCACTGGGACTGTTCTTTCCAGAGGCTCTGCAGTGGCAAATTTGATTTCCCAGTACACCCTGGCTCTACTCCTCTTTTTCTACATCCTTGGGAAAAAACTGCATCAAGCTACATGGGGAGGTAACGACTGCCCTTTTGTCTTCCAACTGGGACGTGGGTTTTGTCTCGGGTTGAATTCCAGCCCGATGGCCAGATCTCCTGGAAATGTGTGTGTCCCGCCCACAGGTTGGTCCCTCGAGTGCCTGCAGGACTGGGCCTCCTTCCTCCGCCTGGCCATCCCCAGCATGCTCATGCTATGCATGGAGTGGTGGGCCTATGAGGTCGGGAGCTTCCTCAGCGGTCTGTATGAGGACGGATGACGGGGACTGGTGGGAACCTGGGGGCCCTGTCTGGGTGCAAGGCGACAGCTGTCTCTTTTCACCAGGCATCCTCGGCATGGTGGAGCTGGGCGCTCAGTCCATCGTGTATGAACTGGCCATCGTTGTGTACATGGTAAGCAGGGGAGCCGGTCGTGGGGAGGTGCCAGGCGTTTTCCTTGCTGGGTATCTGAAAGAGTCCATGGATGAGCATAGGCATTCGTACATGAATCATTTGTGAAATGCTGGACAAAAGTCAAATCCCATCCTTGAGCCTGGGAGGGTACCTCTGCTACAGCTGGATCTTCCCTGGGAACTGAAGCGGGGCTGGAGAGAAACTGCACGTGATCTGCTGGTTCTTCATCTCCTAACGCAGCTCCCAGCTGAATCTTCCCTTGAAAGATTTGATTTTGTTTCCATACTTTTAGAATCTTTTTCAGTTGTCACAGCACAAATACCTTGAGGGGCCAGGTGGGTGGCATAGCAGAGGGATGAGGCTGGGTGTATGGCCATAAACATCAAGCTGCCTATGTCACTATTCCCGCTCCTGCCTGGTTCCGAAGCCTCTGAAAACACAGTGTGGCTACTCCTAGGTAGATCCCCAAAACAACTGAAAGCAGGGTCTTAAAGAGATTTTTTTTTTTTTTTTTTTGAGACGGAGTCCCACTCTTGTTGCCCTGGCTGGAGTGCAATGGCGTGATTTCGGCTCACTGCAACCTCCGCCTCCTGGGTTCAAGCATTTCTTCTGCCTCAGCCTCCCAAGTAGCTGAGATTACAGGTGCCTGCCACCACGCCCAGCTACTTTTGTATTTTTAGTAGAGACAGGGTTTCACCCTGTTGGTCAGGCTGGTCTTGAACTTGTGACCTCAGGCGATCCACCCGCCTCGGCCTCCCAAAGTGTTGGGATTTACAGGCGTGAGCCACCGCACCCGACTTAAAGGGGTGTTTGTTAACTGTGTTCACAGGAGCATTATTGACAGTAGACAAAAGGTGGAAGCAACCTATGTGTCTGCGGGTAAACAAAATGGGTTCTTTGCATACTGTGGAGTATTATTCAGCCTTAAAGGGGAGGAAATTTTGATCATAGAGAACACCAGTCGTTAGGAGGCTTTTCTTTGACTTTATTTTCCTGAAAACATCAGCTGGAGATTCTGAAGGAAGCAAGTACCATTTTAGAAATGTAAAATTAAAAAACAGAAAGGGAGTTTGTAATGTGGGGAGAAACTCAAGCCAGCAGATGTGCTTGGCATTTTTTGCAGTATTAACACTTAGATTTTTTTCCCTCTGATATTGGTTATGTTTTAAAAGTACATAGAGTACACATTTCCCGTTTTCTTTAAGAATTATTCTCTTGCAGACCTGTTTTTTGTTTTTGTTCTTCTATCCTTGGCAGTTTTTTAACACAGACTTTTTACTTCACTTTTAGTATTTTATTTACATTTTATGTTTGAGTCAATTCATTAACTAATTCTAAGTCAAAATGCTTAATGGTACATAGGATTCCACTATATGTGATATACTTTTAAAATCAATTTCCTATGGTTGAACAGTTTATTTCCAATGTTTCAATATTAACAACTCTTCAAGGAACATCCTAGGACAAATATCTTCATACACTTGTCTGATTATTTCTTTAAGATTTGTAAAAGAGAAACAAAGGCACGATTTTATGTCTTTTGAATATGTTTTCATATGCTTTCCAATAGGCTTGTAAGAATTTACACTTACACTTCTTCTCAATCAAAAGAAAGGTGTATGCCCTTTCCTCAGGTTCACCAGTTTTGCCACATTTATTCTGTCTGGTCTATCTGCATAGTCCATGTTCAAATAAAATATCAATACAGTCAATTCAAAACAATACCAATTGTTCTGGTAATGTCCCTTGTCACTAATTTTCCCCTAGCATCTTTAGTGTCCTTTAATCTGGAACAGATCTTCATTGTTCCATTGCCTTTCTTGACCTTGGCATTTTTGAAGAACATAGGCCATTATCTGTAGAAGTTCACTCAGTATGGTGCAGCTGATGTTTCCTTATAAATAAATTTAGATTGTCCGTTTTGGGCAGGAAAGCTAGAGAAGTGATGCTGTGTCCTCCTTAGTGCACCGTGTCAGGAGACACATAATGTTGATCTGTCTCAGTGTTGGTGATACTACCTTTTTACTTGGTGGCGGTGTTTTTTTTTTTTTTTTTTTTTGAGACAGCATCTTGCTCTGTCACCCAGGCTGGTGACAGTGGTCTGATCTTGGCTTACTACAGTCCGACCTCCTGGGCTCAAGCAATCCTCCCACTTCAGCCTCCTGAGTAGCTGAGACTACAGGCATGCACCACCACTCCCAGCTAATTTTTAAAAACAATTTGGTCTTGTTATGTTGCATAGGCTGGTCTCAAACTCCTGGGCTCAAGCAATCCTTCCACCTTGGCCTTCCAAAGTGCTGGGATTACAGGCACAGCCATTGCACCCTGCCAGTATTAACTTTGATTGCTTGGTTAAGGTGGTGCCTGCCAGGTTTCTCCTGTCAAGTTACTGCCTTTCCCTTTGTAATGAATAAATAATTTGTCAGGTGATCTCTGTGTTTGTCCCTGCTTATGAATTTATAGGCAGAGACTCAGTCTTCCATTACTTTTTTATTCCTCAATCTGTGTATCAGATTTTCTTTAAGCTGGTCCTTAGTCATCCTGATCCTAAGGCAATGTTCATGTTTCAACAAGTGATGACTCCTTTTTCCTTATTAATATTAATTTTTCAAATGGTAACTTTATATATAAATAATAGTAATGGTAAATCTTTATTGAGCAATTCCTACATGCTTCTTCTAAGCAGTTAGGCGTGTATGGACTCATTAAGTTCCCACAATAGCCCAAGGAGATAGGTTCTATGATTAAACTCCTTTTTTATTTTATTTTATTTTTTGAGATAGAGTCTCGCTCTGTCACCCAGGCTGGAGTGCAGTGGCGCGATCTCGGCTCCCTGCAAGCTCCACCTCCTGGGTTCACGCCATTCTCCTGCCTCAGCCTCCCGAGTAGCTGGGACTACAGGCGCCCGCGACCACGACCGGCTAATTTTTTTGTATTTTTTAGTAGAGACGGGATTTCACCATATTGGCCAGGCTGGTCTCGATCTCCTGACCTCGTGATCTACCGCCTCGGCCTCCCAAAGTACTGGGATTACAGGCGTGAGCCACTGCGCCCAGCCGATTCAACTCCTTTTACAGATAAAACAAAACTCTGGAGGTTTAGAGAGGGTAAGTAACTTGCTCAGGGTGATGCAGCTGATAAAGTGGCTGTGCTGGGATTTGAACCCAAGCCATAGCCATCTGGCTTCAGAATTGTGATCCCTAACCACAATGCAGGGTTTCTTCCCTGCAGTTCCTTTAGTGCCAGTCCTGTCTTGTAAACTGGATCCCTTGATAGTCTTTCAGAATAGACACTGTGCCGTGTGTGGTGGCACATGCCTGCCATCCCAGATACTTGAGAGGTTGAGGTTGCAGGATCGTTTGAGCCCAGGAGGTTGAGGCTGTAGTGAGCTATGACTGTGGCGCTGCACTCCAGCCTGAGGGACACAATGAGACCCTGTCCCTATTTTATTTTATTTATTTAGAGATGGAGTTTCACTCTGTCACCCAGGCTGGAGTGTAGTGGCACTATCGTGGCTCACTGCAACCTCTGCCTCCCGGGTTCAAGTGATTCTCCTGCTTCAGCCTGCTGAGTAGCTGGGATTACAGGCGTGCGCCACCACGCCCAGCTAAGTTTTGTATTTTTTATTTTTATTTTTATTTATTTATTTATTTATTTTTTTTTTGAGACGGAGTCTCTCTCTGTCGCCCAGGCTGGAGTGCAGTGGCCGGATCTCCGCTCACTGCAAGCTCCGCCTCCCGGGTTCCCGCCATTCTCCTGCCTCAGCCTCCCGAGTAGCTGGGACTACAGACGCCCGCCACGTCGCCCGGCTAGTTTTTTGTATTTTTTAGTAGAGACGGGGTTTCACCGTGTTAGCCACGATGGTCTCGATCTCCTGACCTCGTGATCTGCCCGTCTCGGCCTCCCAAAGTGCTGGGATTACAGGCTTGAGCCACCGCGCCCGGCCGTTTTGTATTTTTTAATAGAGACAGGGTTTCACCATGTTGGCCAGGCTGGTCTCACAAGTGATCCGTCCGCCTCGGCCACCCAAAATGCTGGGATTACAGGCATGAGCCACCGCGCCTGGCCTCTGTCCTATTAAAAAACCAACCAACAACAACAACAACAATAAAAAAACACAAACCTGGGCTCCCGGTGAGTCAGTCTATCTCCCACACCCAGAGGAGGAACATGGTTGTGCAGCACCCTCGTGTTGTAGAGGTTGGAAGCTCTGCAGCAAAGCCCAGTTTGTGCTAAGCATCCTAACCTGGGGTTCGGTTTCCACAGTAGCGTGGGAGCTCCCAGCTAGACAAAGGAGATGTTGCAAATCAGTCTTTTCAAAACTTTTAGGACCAAGTTTTCCCACCAGGTGTGAGACTTGAGGCTGCTTCTGTGCACGTGTTCTCACTCTGCAGATTCGTTGTTGCAGGTTTCCTTTTCATTTTAGGTCCCTGCAGGCTTCAGCGTGGCTGCCAGCGTCCGGGTAGGAAACGCTCTGGGTGCTGGAGACATGGAGCAGGCACGGAAGTCCTCCACCGTTTCCCTACTAATCACAGGTGCTGAGACCCCTTTACCCGAGGCTCTTGGTGCAGTCTCTCCATGCAAAGCCCAGGCTCCCCCACTTCCTGTGGATCTTCTTGCTCACCGTGTTGTTTCTTCTGCCGTTTTTACCTTCAGTGCTCTTTGCTGTAGCCTTCAGTGTCCTGCTGTTAAGCTGTAAGGATCTTGTGGGCTACATTTTCACTACTGACCGGTGAGTGCTAGGATTTTCTTGAAATGTGAAATCTGTGATAAAGAAATGGTTCATTGAGAAATTTTGTTCTCTAAAATCAGGCTGTTCAGAAACATTGCTGTTTGAAATCATTATCAGTAAAAAGAAAACATCCCACTCACGCCTGTAATCCCAGCACTTTGGGATCACCTGAGGTCAGGAGTTCGAGGCCAGCCTGGCCAACATGGCGAAACCTCATCTCTACTAAAAATACAAAAATTAGCCGGGTGTGGTGGCAGACACCTGTAATCCCAGCTACTTGGGAGGCTGAGGCTGGAGAATCGCTTAAGCCCACCAGGAGGCAGAGGTTGCAGTGAGCCGAGATTGTGCCACTGCACTCCAGCCTGAGCAACAGAGCAAGACTCTGTCTCAAAAAAGAAAAGAAAAGAAATGGTTCCTCCAAGAGCAAGGTGCCAGCAGAAAAAGTTTTTTAAAACTAGGAATGTTTTTTAAAAAGAGGCCAGGCACAGTGGTTCACGCCTGTAATCCTTGCACTTTGGAAGGTGAAGGTGGGCAGATCACCTGAGGTCAGGAGTTCGAGACTAGCCGGGGCAACATGGTGAAACCCCCATCTCCACTAAAAATACAAAAATTAGCTGTGCGTGGTGGCACGCGCCTGTAATCCCAGCTACTCGGGAGGCTGAGGCAGGAGAATCACTGGAACCCAGGAGGCGGAGGTTACGGTGAGCTGAGATCGCGCCACTGTACTCCAGCCTAGGTGACAAGAGTGAGACTCCATCTCAAAAATTTAGAAAAGAAATGGTTAAGTTGGATAGATGCTATCACAGAGGGGCCGCCTGTGGTTGTTGCAGCAGGGATGTCTGAATCATTTGCAAGATCAGAGGCTCCACTGATGTTACTTGGGAAGAACATACTAGATGTAGGAACTGATTTATAATCTACAACGCCAACTTAATGGGCATTGGTGATGATTTTATACTTCTGCTGGTCATGTATTTTAAAAGTGGAAAGCCCTTTTTAGTACGATGAATTACATTTTCAATTAATTATTTTGTTTCCAATGATAAGAATCCTCTTGGTTTCTTAGTATCATCCAAACTGCCCGGTTTGTAGTAGTTGCACAATATGTTGAATTGAAGTTAAAATCTCACCAGTGAGCTGTCGCAAAAGTCACATACTCAGATTGATTACTGAAGAATTCTCAGATAAGTCCCTTCTGCTCTGCAGAATTTGTTTCCTTCATCAGTGATGCTAGTGTGTACATTCGGATTTTGTAGAAACTTTATGGGGATACTTCTTATTTGGGACACCTTTGTCAGCAGTTACAAGATGCAAATGGACTTTGCCTTTCTGGATTCAGAAAGCTGGTGGAGTGGACGGAACTAATTTCATGGTTTATTCTTCACACATTTGACTTTTGACTTCAGATCGTTGGTTTTCATTTTTCAGCTTCAGCTGTTTTGTTACGGGGAAATAAGATGTGTAGGCCAGGCACGGTGGCTCACTCCTGTAATCCCAACACTTTAGGAGGCAGAGGCGGATGGATTGCCTGAGTTCAGGAGTTCAAGACCAGCTGGTCAACATGGGGAAACCCTGTCTCTACTAAAAATACAAAAAAAAAAAAAAATTAGCCAGGTGTGGTGAGGCACACCTGCAATCCCAGCTACTCAGGAGGTGGAGGCAGGAGAATCACTTGAACCTGGGAGACGGAGGGTGCAGTGAGCTGAGATTGCGCCACTGCACTCCAGCCTGGGCAACAGAGTGAGACTCTGTCTCAAACAAACAAACAAATAAAAAGATGTTTATAGCTCCCTCACTCAGAATGAATGGGGAAGGTGACGGTAAGTAGTTGGCTTTTTTCACAAAGGGAATCAGGATGACCTTTATGAGGACCAGGATAGACAGATAGTTTCAGAAGGAATATGGTAGACACTGGACTCTGAATCTGTCCACTTGGGAAACCACAGAGCACAGGAAAAGAATGAAAAACAAGAGGCTCACAAGCTATAGAACTGACGAGACAAGGAAACATCAGAAACTCAACAATCAAATTACTTGGAAGGTGACCAGGATCTGACCCAATCTGGTACAATCGGTGAAAGAGCTCAACCTCTACCTAACTTAATCACAGGGGGCGGGAAACGACACCTCTAACAAAGAAAAGGGGACGTTACTACTGACCACGATCGTTTTTTAAAATCCTAAGAGACTACTTTGCATGACTTTTTCCAAGGAAATCTAAAAACCTGGAATAAACAGATAATTTTCTAGGGAAATAATTGATCAGGATGTACCCTAGAAAAGATAGAAGGTCTAAATAAACTGATTTCCTGGTAAGAAATAAGAGAAAGCTATTTTAAAATGTCAAAAAGCACAATGCCAGAAGGTTCCAAAGGATGATTTTATCAAATCTTCAAAACATAGGGAATTGCAAACACAGATCAAACAGAAAATTTCCCAGAGCACAGGAAAAGGAAAACTTCGCATTCTGTTTATGAAGCAAATATAACATTGGTGCCAAAATCTGCGAAAGTTTGCACATAAAAAAGAAAATCACAGATCATTCTTATGTATTAATACCAATCTAAAAATCCAAAATAAAAATAGAATTAGACAGAATTTAGCAGCACATTGAAAAGAATATATTTTGGTGAAATATAAAAGTGAATATAGGCCAGGCGCAGTGACTCATGCCTGTAATCCCAACACTTTGGGAGACTGAGGCAAAAGGATCACTTGAGCCCAGGAGTTCGAGACCAGCCTGGACAACATGGTGAAACCCCATCTCTACAAAAAATAAAATTTAGCTGGGCATGGTGGTGTGCACCTGTAGTCCTAGCTACTCAAGAGGCTGAGGTGGGAGGATCACTTGAGCCTGAGAGGTTGAGGTTGCAGTGAGCCATGACTGTACTACTCCACTCCAGCCTGGGTGACAGTGAGACCCTGTCTCAAAAAAAAAAGTGAATATAATATCTCAGGAAAAAGCAAGGTGCAGAACATCATATAGAGAATGCTGCATGTGAAATGATAGAATATAGAAAGGAAAATTAAGAACATACATTTGTATTTGCTTATATTTTCATAGACACTACACAAACATGGAACGTGCTAAGAATTGTTACCTGGAGGAGGCAGGGCTGGTACTGGGGCAAACTGGAAGGGCATTGCAGTCGTAAGACTTTGCTTACTATCTTGTTCATATTGTACCATTTTTTGATCACGTGCATGTTACCTATTCCGAAAATAAAATTTGAATAAAATAATTATATTTCTGTCCTTTTTGGTGAGGAAGAAGTGATCATCTTGTTCAGTGCTGGATTTCTTTTTTTATTTTTGAGACGGAGTTTTGCTCTTGTTGCCCAGGCTGGAGTGCAATGGTGCGATCTTGGCTCACCGCAGTCTCTGCCTCCTGGTTTCAAGCGATTCTCCTGCCTCAGCCTCCCGAGTAGCTGGGATTACAGGCGTGCACCACCACACCCGCTAATTTTGTATTTTTAGTAGAGACGGGATTTCTCCATGTTGGTCAGGCTGGTCTCGAACTCGTGACCTCAGGTGATCCACCCGCCTTGACCTCCTGAAGTGCTGGGATTACAGGCGTGAGCCACCGTGCCCAGCCCAGTGCTGGATTTCTTATTTAGTAATTAAACAAGTATTTATTGGCAGACAGTCTTCCAGGTTCTAGATTGGAGTGACCAAACTCACTCCAAGGGTGTTGTGGATTTCTTGCTTCCACAGGTCAGGGCAGCATTTTTCTCATCTCCCTTCATGTGTAGGGGTTAGAATCCAAGTCTCTAGCTTTAGGGGTGCCATTTCTAGGAACCAAGGATAATTCTACAGAATATATCTATGGCCTTTACCAACCTTCGTTCCATAGAGGGAACTTAATTTTTACTCTGTAGCGCTTCCCTCAGGTTTACTAAGAGACACAGTCAGACTTGACCTGTGGCATCATCTTAAAAGAGGGATGATCATAGCATCCAAACTTGCTGGGATGATAGATGCGTGCCACTGTGCCCAGCCTAACTTTTTTTCAGCTTGTGGGGAATGGGGGAGGGGTGTCGTCAAATCACTTGATTTGTCTATACTGACCACATGGACTACACAGTAGCCCCTCTTTATCCTTGGTTTTGCTTTCCAAGGTTTAGTCACCTGCAGTCAATTTTGGTCTGAAAATCTTTTTTTTTTTTTGAGACGGAGTCTCGCTCTGTCGCCCAGGCTGGAGTGCAGTGGCGTGATCTTGGCTCACTGCAAGCTCCGCCTCCCAGGTTCACGCCATTCTCCTGCCTCAGTCTCCCGAGTAGCTGGGACTACAGGCGCCCGCCACCGCAGCCGGCTAATTTTTATATTTTTCGTAGAGACGGGGTTTCACTGTGTTAGTCAGGGTGGTCTCGATCTCCTGACCTTGTGATCCACCCGCCCCGGCCTCCCAAAGTGCTGGGATTACAGGCGTGAGCCACCGTGACCGGCCCCTGAAACTCTTAAGTGGAAAATTCCAGAAATAAACAATTCATAAGTTTTCAATTGCATGCTGTTAGGAGTATTAGGAGGAAATCTCACATCCCACCTGGGACATGAAATCATCCCTTTGTCCAACGTCTCCACGCTGTGCATGCTTTCCACCTGCTAGTCATTTCAGATGGACTGTTTTGGTATCACAGTGCTAGTAACAGCCCCAAAGCACAAAAGTAGTGATGCCGGCATGTGGTTGTGGCCTACTTTATTACTACTGTTGTCACTCTCTTACTGTGCCCAATTTATAAATTAACATTACCATAGGTGTGTGTGTATAAGGAAAAGAATGTATTTAGGGTTCAGTCCTCTCTGCGATTTCAGGCATCCACTGGGGGTCTTGAAACATATCTCCTGAAGACAAGGATGTGGTGCTGCATATTTTTTTCTAAAAGTCGTGAGATAAAACGTGCAGTTAGTTTCCTCCATGGGCCCAGCAACAGGAGAACTGTCCCTGACTAGGCTGCTGGCCTCACTGCATGGGCATGTTTGTAATATGCAGAAAGCTATATCCTTTTTTTTTTTTTTTTTTTGAGACAGTCTCGCTCTGTCATCCAGGCTAAAGTGCAGTGGTGCGATCTCAGCTCACTGCAACCTCCGCCTCCTGGGTTCAAGTGATTCTCCTACCTCAGCCTCCCGAGTAGCTGGGATTACAGGTACCTGCCACCAGGCCTGGCTAATTTTATATTTTTAGTAGATACGAGGTTTCACCATGTTGGCCGGGCTGGTCTCAAACTCCTGACCTCAGGTGATCCTCCCGTCTCAGTCTCCCAAAGTGCTGAGATTACAGGCATGAGCCACTGCGCCCAGCCAGAAAGCTATATACTTCTTTCTCCACTTTGTCTCCTAATCACCACGTGCTTTCTTTTTCCTAACAGAGACATCATTAATCTGGTGGCTCAGGTGGTTCCAATTTATGCTGTTTCCCACCTCTTCGAAGCTCTTGCTGTAAGTATTATGTAGTAGTTCCCTAAGCCCTGTTGTGATCTATGGGTTTCTTCTGATGGTGGTAAATTTCAGCTGAGAGGACAGGTCAAGGTAGGTAGGAAGATTGAATATTGTTATCACATTTTGTTTAGAAGGATACCGTCACCTTATGGGTTTTAGCGTCCGAGTCCCACAGAAATGAAGTGCTCACGAGATGGGAGTGTTTCAGGAGCGCGGACTGATGGAATGCTCTCTGCCTGCAGTGCACGAGCGGTGGCGTTCTGAGGGGGAGTGGAAATCAGAAGGTTGGAGCCATTGTGAATACCGTTGGGTACTACGTGGTTGGCCTCCCCATCGGGATCACGCTGATGTTTGCAACCAAACTTGGAGTGATGGGTAAGCTCTAACCTGTGCAGGCAGGGCTTAGCTGCTCACCAGTCCAGGAAATGACTGTCGGAGCACACAGGCCTTTGACTGAGGCTCACCTCTGAAACTTGGCAACTCACCGACGTCCATTCTGTGTCTTGTTAGAGAGCGTAGAGGGCGTTCAGGAGGTGGCCTCCAACTCTAGCCAGGGCCCCAAGGCTACATTGTCCTGCCCCTCGCACCCCTGCGGGCGATCTTCCATGCTGACACACTTGAGCACGGATGCCCTTTCTACTCACCTCCTATCCTGAATCATCCAGCCCTCACTTCTCTAAAGGAGGCGTCAGTAGGAAACGCTGAAGAAGCATTCGGAAGCTTCCCTTTTGCATGTTCCATGCTGTTCTTTGGAGACAGCGTGTGATCCCCTGTGGGTGGCTCTGCAGGGCTGAGGCCATCGTAGGCGGTCTGTCCTGCGTGCGTGGGGTGCCGCAGGGTCAGCACTCACGGTGGCCCTGTGCACCCTAGAGCAGCGCCCCATGTGTTCACCAAGCAGCGTGGCTGGATCCTTGGAGGGCAACGGGTGGCCAGTGCCCTTCTCATCACCCTCATTGCACTCCGCAGCCTCCACCTCCCTCCTTGCACAGCCTTAGCTCTGTGCCTGTGGGTCTCCTCACAAGGCCATGCACGTGGTCGGTGTGAACAGCACAGAAGGAAGAGGGTGGACTTGAGCACTTTCCCACATTTGGAAGAAAAAACGTAATGCACAGCATCTGAAATTACCAGAGCTAATCGTTTTAAAAAGTACAGAAATAAATGACTGCCCAGCTTTGATTTCTAAAATAATAATTGGGAACACATTGGCAGTTAATAAATGATGATATGAAAACCTGGACATTTCTCTTTGGGGTGAGTAGTGACCGACTCAAAGCGAGGCTTGTTTTGATCCATCGGTACTTGGCAGGCTCAGAGGTGGTGAGAAGTCAACTGATAGCTACAGGGAACTTCCAGTTCAGTATGTTCCTTTATGTGGCACATTTTTCTCAAGTTCAATAATATTTTAATTAAAAATACAGGAGTTGTTCAAAGAATAGAATTGCCAATGCAAAGTTCATTGGGCTTGCGTGATAGTGCAGAAAATTATTTAGCTGAATTTCTGGTATGATTCATGTTTTGGGTTTGCCATTGCCTCGCTAATACAAATATTACAGGAATCTTTTTTTTTTTTTTTTTTTTTTTTTTTTTTTTTTTT